>NC_077232.1:99323944-99623944 GCF_027887165.1 Monodelphis domestica
ACCTTTTCCTCTGGAAGTAAAACCAATCTCTTCATGCATGTATAGAAGTTATTTGATGCAGAAATACAAATGATATAGATTCAATCTTTCACTCACTACCCCTTCTTTCCATCCCTCTTTACACTTCTTCCTGCCTCCCACCTTTGCTCTCTCCTCTTTTTTAAGGAGAGGAGAGGCCAGAGATGTCTTTAAAAGCTAAGGGAAAGGAGACAGTCATGAAGGGGACCTGAGGATTAATGACAGAGAGAGAATAATCAATTGGATGCACTGTTTAAGAGGGTCAGAGAGGCTGAGATCAAGGACATGAGTGAAAGGATTTGTTAAGGCAGGATAAGAAGGACTACATCATCCTGAGACCAGAGCAAAAAAGCATAGATAAGGACCTAGAGAAGTTTTGAGGTGCAGAAGGTGGGAAATGAGAGTACTTATGGCAGATGTTCTCAGATGGCTCAGATGTATTCACCAGAAAGACTGTAATGAAACAGTGATCAGTTTGGGCAAGGAAGAGGCATGTTTCTTCATATATAGCAATTCAATGAGATAATGTGTATCAAGTATTTTTCAATCTTTAAATTGTTATATGTCTATTGTTCTGCTACCTTTCTCCTCCTCCTTATCATTACTCTAATGTGAAGGATTGGAGTAGGGAGTCCGTATTCTCAAAGTTTTGGGGAAAGGAGAGTGTCATCCAGTAAATAATAAATTAACAGCCAATAGAGAAAATGACAAGCTCATGTAGGATTTGGGATTTGGATTTAAGCCATATATTGTTCAGAGTTGGTTTCTATTTCCTCTGTGGGATGTTAAAAATCAATTCATTCCTTTAATTTGAATTCTTTTGCTCTTTCATTGTGTGCTCCTTTTGGTAAGGAACTTTGATAAAAGATACAGTACTGTTATAAATTAGTAAGGTAAGTCAATACCTTTTAATTTATTTATTTGACTTTGTCTTTCAAATAATTTCAAGTCTTTTTTAAGTAGAATATGGCTAGCAAACCATTGAATATTGCCCTTCAGCTCACAGTTAGTCATATAAATCTTTCTGCAAGTCCATCTATCATATCTCATCCTAGGAATTATTCAGTGTCTTTTAGGAGCTGGTATTAAAAAAGTCTTTTCCAATATTTTTCTTCACATCTTTCAGATATATTAACTCCTGGGTGCCCATTGCATTTGCTACATAGTCATGGAAAATGTGTTTTGATCTTTATAGATATGTTGGTATCTAATACAGTCATATAAATTTCAAGTTCTTCCAGCTTTGCTCTAGTGATCTGGGCTGCCACCAGAAGCTTCTTGATAAAATAGTGCCTTCTGTAGAGCAGCTGTGTATGGCTTATTTTCTGAATAACTCATATGAAATTTAATAGGAGGTTTTAAAGCCACATCTGATTTAAGTCTTACAAATTCTAGCTTTCAAGAAAGTCACTCTTGGCAATTCAACCGTAGGGATTTCTAAGACATGGGAGAGGAAATGTGTTTGCTTTTGCCTTTTTATTCCAACAAAACCCAATTGTTGTTTCTTAATAAAAGCATTGAGGCATACTCAAAAAAAACTAGGTAAGATCTTTCTTCCTTCCCCCTTTATTATAATTTCATTCAAAAATATTTATTGCATATCTACTATATGCAAGACCAGGGAATCCCTCTTAGTCTATTCCCTACATCTCAAAACCCCTTGATGTTGTCCTTTATTTTCTTCTCTACTCCAGTTGCTGCTGAAGAGATGGTTCTTTTCAATGAGGTCAGCCTCTTTTGACCTCATCCATTCCCATCACATTCATCAGATTCCTTTCTCTATCTAAACATTAATCTCTCCCTATGTATTATTCCTTTCTTGCTACCTCCAAACATACATACTAAATGAAACATAGTCTTCTCATACTAAATGAAACAAAGTCTTCAATTGACCCTACTACACTTTCAGAAAATGATCTTAGACCTCTCCTCTCTTCCACAGCCAGTTTCCTAGAAAAAGTTGTCTATTCTTGATGCATCTATTCCCTTTTCTCTTATTCAATTCTCATCCTTTAACCGAAACTACTTTTTCTAAATTTACCAATGACAATTGTACTCTTGTGTTTATTTTGTGGTGATATTTTAATACCAGTTGGAGAGGATTCTTATGGTGACTCAGAGTTTTTCTGTTCAACTCTGCCATCTTGGCTTCACCTCTGGAAGTTCCAATGACATAATTGCTAAATCTTAATGATCTTTTCTTGCCATCTCTGCAGCAGTTGATGTTGAGCATCCTCCCCTCCTGGAAATACTTTTCTCTGGGTTTTCCTGACACTGTTCTCTATCTTGGTTCTGGAAAAATGGAGATTTGAACCCTGAACTTCAATTCCCAGAAGTCCTTGGAACTTTTTGCTAGCTCCCAGAATTCCCTCTAATCTCCCTGAACCCTCACCTGGGCCGAGAAAAAAAGGGGTATTTAAACTGACTGTACACGTGGCTCTCTCGGCTTCCGCTTCTGGGCACATGTGGCTCTCTACCAGGCAGGCAAAATGTAGATTGCATGTGCTTTTTCTTATTTTGTATTTTCTTTATTTCTTAATCTTTAATAAACCTCTAAAAGTATAATACTTTTAGCAGAGAAACTAAATTTTAATCTTAACAGTTCTCCTCCTAACTTGTATGAATACTCCTTAGTCTCCTCTAAGATGAAATACAGATTCTTCTGTTAAATACTTATAAACACTCAAAACCTTGCTCCAACCTATTTTTCCAGCCTCGTTATGTATTCTTTACATTCTCCAGTCTAAGAAAACCAGCTTTCTTACAGTTTCTTACTTACAACATTACAACTCTCAATTCTGTTTTTGTTTTGTCTTCTATGCCTGAAATATCCCTTAGTACCTCCAATTTCTTGTTTCCTTCAAAGCTCACTTCAAGAACCACTTTTACCCGTCTGGCTTAGAATACCTTCCATCTTGGAATCAATAAATACTGTGTATTGGCTCCAAGGCAGAAGAGTGGTAAGGGTTAGGCAATGGGGGTTAAGTGACTTGCCCAGGTTCACACAGCTGGGAAGTGTCTGAGGCCAGATTTGAACCTAGGACCTCCCATCTCTAGGCCTGACTCTCAATCCACTGAGCTACCCAGCTGCCCCCACAGTGATTTCTTAATATATTATCTCAGAGTTTGTTCCTGGCTGATCTACTGTAATTCTAGGGCATACTTTGCTACATATGCTCCAAGGGCTACATTGTGTGGATTACGGGAGGGGCTCACAGTGTCATAGATTTAGAGCTTTAAGAGATAGTTAGCTCTCTTGTTCAAACCCTTTATTTTACAAATGAGAAAACTGAGGTCAGAGTGAATAATTGACATAAGGGCATATAGACAGTAAGTGGTGGAAACACGTCTCTGGAACACAGGTCCTCTGACTCCAAACCCACAGTTTTTTTCCCTATTCTGTCAGATGAACCCAACATCAGGCCAGCTATCCCTTGTTTCCTTTAACCAGGAAGATCATGTGTGACTATGCTCCTATCCATAACTGTTTAGGAGCCCATTGTAGACTAGAGCCCACCTCCTAGCCACCACCACATACTGAGCAAAGAAATAGTCTGAGAGCTATTGCTAGCTTCATTGCTTTCTCATTCTACATGGTTCCATTCATATGCCAAATCTTGTCTTTTCTAATTCCACCTTTCTTGTATTTGTATTTTTTCTGTAACTCACCTAGCTACTCCCTTAGGTTAGCCCCTCATTATAACTTCCTGTTTGTGCTATTACAATAACATTTTAATTGGTCTCTGACTCAAAGCTCTCTTCACTCTAATCCATCCTTTGCATTGCCTCTAAAGTAGATTTCCTTAAGTGTAGATCTGACCACATTACTCTCCTTTACTCAACAAATTTGTGTCTCTCTATTGATTCTAGGATAAAATAAAAACTCTCCACTTTGTCTTTTAAAGTCCTTCTCCATCTGGCTTATGGCTTACTTTAAAGCTTCATTATCTATTACTTTTTTTTTTCCAGACTCTATAGTCAAGTCATACTGTCCTTGTAGTTCTTCCTACACAATTCCCCACCTCCCTTCTCTATGCCTTTTCACTGGGTACCCCTATGCCTCTAATCTATTTCCTCTTCATCTGTACCTTGTATAGAAATTCCCTACTTTCTCCTATACCCATAACCTATTATAACCCTTTGCATTTTTGACTGCTCTTATTCTATACTTTCCTTATCCTTTTATTTAAGCCTGTTATCTCCATCTAATAGCTCCATCTAAGTGCACACATACTTCTAAAGAGTTTTTGTCACTGCCATTCAACGCTGATCAGTGCTTGTTCAACCCCAATCTTATCAAATTGTCCCAATTGCTCAAGTCTACTTGACTGAATAAAATTTTGTTTCTAGCCACAGATGATTTGAAGACAAAGCTTCTTGATTGCCACCTGAATTCTCCCCTCTCCTTTGCTTTGGTCTCCACTTCAGTTCTTCCTCTGTGGTTTTTTTCTCTTAAAACACTCACACACACATACACACACACACAGAGACACACACACACACGCGGAAGAAATCATCCCTTCTAAGAGCAGACTTATTTAAAAACAAGATAAAAGAAATCATTTTTTCTAGCTTTCCTCTAATCATATTTCTCACTGCCTTATTTTATTCTTCAACAACTAGGGCTGACATTGATGTAACTCTCTAAGACTAGTAAAGGACTTCTATATTAACTTATAGGAGCCTCATAGCAGCACTATGAAGTATGTAGGTGCTAGTTCTATCATTTAACAGATAAGGAAAGAGATCTAGAACAGGTAAAGTGGCTTATCCACATATACAAGAGTTGGCAAATTTCAAAGGTAGAATTTGAAACCAGTTGTCTTAGCTTCAAGTCCTATGCTCTTCACGTCCTCTATGGTCTCTCCAAAGCACTGTTTTATTCTTTAATTCGAGGATTGGGCAGCTAGGTGGCAAAGTGGATAGAGTACTAGGACTCATCTTCCTGAATTCAGTCCAGCCTCAGACACTTAAAAGTTGTATGATTTTTAATCCTATTTCATCTGTAAAATGAGTTGGAGAAGGAAATGGCAAACTACTCTAGTATCTTTGTCAAGAATACCCCAAAAGGGGTCATGAAAAGTTGGACATAACTGAAGATGCTTAAAAAATAAACTCCTATCTGTCTTCCAGAGAAGAAAAACAAATTCTTCATTCCCTGTTCTTTCCCCCTGCAGCTTTGATTCTGCAAGATTGTCTGATTTCCAGCCATCTCTCTCATATATGTCTAATTAAAATCAAAACGATCTTCTTGCTGATGTCTATCCTTCTTTTCCTCATTCAGAGCTCCTCTATCACTAGTCCAAGTCCAACAATTGTCCTTTTATTTTTTAGCTGTTTCCTAAAGTTAACATGATATAACAGAAAGTAGCCTATATCTAGCATGCAGGAATTTGGGTTCAAGGTCCATTTCTGATACTATCTATACAATTCTAGGCAAGTCATGTTAAACTTCAGGTATTTTTTTTTAACCTTCAAGTTGCAGAAGTCATATTAGATGGTATCTAAGTTTTAAATATGTAAAGAATAAAATTTAGGGGAGACAGGGAGACTGAGGCAGGTAGAAATTAGTTTCTCTCTGCAAGGAGTATTATATTTTTTAGAGGTTTATTGAAGATTAAGGATTAAAGAAAATACAGGATAAGAGACATGTGTCCAGGCCATAGAGAAGCCTAGACACAACCTCACCTACATTATGAAAAAAAGCCATGCCTGCCCCAAAATGGAAGTCCAAGAGACGAGCCCTCAAAAGCCTTTGAATCAGATTAAATACCTTCTCAATCTCGGCCCAGGTGAGATTACAAGGCATTCTGGGGAAGTGGAGCAAAGGCTCGTGGGGATTGTAGTCCTGTATTTGAGTCTATTTTTTACAATTCCCCGTGTGATCATTTTTGGAAAAATTAATTTTTCCCCAAAAGGATCATAAAAACATAATCAACTTAAAAGATTACAATAATGTGAGGATAAGAGAAAAAAAGGAAAAAAAGAATAAAAACAATAATTGCTGAACGCATTGACAAAAAGCCCATTAGGGGGAAGTCCCCTTTGGCATGAAAGTATACATACAAATAAATGTTCAATCAACCACACCCAAAGTTCATTTTGATCTTGTGCAGCTTGTGGTCTGGAGGCTTCTTCATGGTGCCTTCTCCAACAGTTCAGTTTCTGGATTCAGAGATGTAGCATCTTCTTTACCTAAAATTCTTCTCAAAAGGAATTTAAACTTTGCAATTTACAATAATATTTTTTTACATTTCCCCGTGTTGTGGGTGATTGAAAGATACAGAATCAGTTAGGGATGCATGGCTGAGGTATGAGGTATATGAATCAATTGGCAAGAGATATTAAAAAGACATCAGAAAAATCAAAAAGAAAAGAAAAATTTCTGGATGAAAATATAGACTATCAAAGTCTTATGTGTAAAAATTCCAAGTAAAAGAAAAATAAATCTATAACAGGTCCTTCAATCAGGGCCCAATTAAAATGATCTAAGCACTTATGCATTTACCCAGTCAGTAGCCAGGACTACAGAAAGGTACCACATTATGGAAGGCAGAAAAGGGGACCAGATTATATGAGCCAAGGTTTCGGGGATACTCGTCTGTGAGTATCTTCAGAGTGAGTGTGGACACAAGGAAAGCCTATGTCTAGCAATGATAAACATAGTAACCTCGAGTCTTCACACTAGGTTCAAGACCTTTGTATTGGCCTAGAAGTGCATCAATCCATCCTGGATTGGCTTTTCTTTGGCCCTATGAAATGGCTCTTGTGTATATCTCTTGTCCTGGAATCAGACAGAATCATTAAGCAGAGTCCCATAATTTATTTAAATAATTAGTGGCATCGTTTTTATAGTCACAAGCTTTTTGGGCATGCTCTAACATGTATCTTAAACTTGTATTACTGAAAAGTCAAAAGGTTAAAGAAAATCTTAATGCTGGTGACATGTGCTTCAAATATAAAAAGGAGAGAAAAAATGAAATAAAACCTGAAAAAAGTATATTGCACATGCAAGAAAAATATAATAATAAAAGAACTTTAAAAAATTCAAAAATATAGCTTATAATCATTGACACTCTGTGTCAGCTAAGAAAATATAAAATACAAGGCTTTCTCACCAAAAATGAGATCCATTTCCTCTTAATATCTGGCCATGCTCCACTGTGAGTAGAAGGCAAATGAATTGAACAAGGTTAACAATTTTTTTCATTTTTAAAAATACAGTAGTACAAATATGTAGTTACCAAACTCCCCAAAATTCTCAATAGCCCAATTAATTACAATAGCAAACAAACACACTTTCATATTTCACATAAGTTGCTGTATGAAATTTTTAAAACCTATGAATTGATGGACATTTGTCATAATTTTTACAAACATAGCAATCTTTCAACCTTGGTAATAAACATATTTTTTAACAAAGTAAAACTCATCTTGGGTTAAGAACATAATCAAGAAATCTAGATATCATTCTGGTGCAAGTAAAATAGTGAGCTGAAGAGTATAAATAAAGGGATGCTCCTTTTTGGAGGCTTTTAGGGATACAAATGCCCTGAGAATAACTGCCCAACTTCCATTCACATGTGGGAAGGTTGGGGGTTATAAAATAAATTTCACTTCAGCTACAATTGGCAAAAATAACCAGATTGTAAAAAAAATTCCAAAAATCATATTTAAAAAACCCTTAAAATCACATCATTTGAGGTATTTAGCACATTAAAATTTCCAAAGGTTGTTAATACAATTATAACCAGTTCTGAAGTCCATCTATCCTCGGCAAAATAGAAAAAAGCTGTTTTTTCATAAATGGGCTTATTCACAATGATATTTGTTCAGCACAGTTATAGGGGAAAAAACAACAGAATTTCAAAACTCAGTACATTCAAAATAAATTCAATCAACCTTCAGTTCAAGCAGAATAATATTGAATCCAGTAATATATGAACTTAAAATCACAAAGTTAAACCTTAAACAAAAAATGCAATAGAATACAGAGATTTTTATAAACCATTGGAGTCTGAAATGCCTTAGAACATAGCCTTTAGTCTCTTCAAAGTTCCTTGGGGGTTCTTATCCATTTAAATTTCTATTGTCAGAAGGCAGAGTAGTAAGAGCTAGGCAATGGGATTCAAGGGACCCATCCAGGGCCCCACAGCTGGGGAGTATCTGAGGCCAGATTTTAACTAGAGACCTCCCATCTCTGGGCCTGGTTCCCAGTTCCCTGGGCCACCCATTTTCCCCTTCAAAGTTAGTTGAATCTTCTCCCTGACACGCAGGTGAAGTTAATGCTATTACCAGAACAGTCAAAAGGTATCCTTTTAAACCCATTGCTTTTTAGGTTTCTGTTTGAAAATATTTGTTTCTTCTCCTCTAGTCTCTCTTTCCCCTCTCCCCTGATATGATCCCTCCTCCTGCCCCAGTCCACGTAGAGCCCAGGCCACCCACGTGGAGCCAATTCACCCCTGTTTGCTCAGAGGCTTACCCTAAGGGAAAATTGCCTGTTCTTCTCCTTTCCCTCTCATCTCTCCCCTCCGCCCACGTGGCCAATACTGTTACCAGCTGGTCCCAATGAGTCCTCAGCAATCTGCTCCAAGGATCTGGGTGATGAGCTGGCTGGGGTCATGCTCGTGGGTCTGGGGCTGGGGTGATGAGCTGTCTGGGTTGGAGGCCAGATGGGTGAGAGACAGACCGCTGGGGTGGGTCGGGCCGGGAGCCTGAGCGCAGCTCGGGCACCAGGTGAGAGGCCAGGAGCAGAAGCAGGAGCTGGAGGAGCTGATCAAGATGGTTTTCTAAAGAGCATCTCAGAGAACCGTGGCTTTAAAAAAAATCATCATCTAGGCTAAAAAATTTGAGAAGTTCTCATCCAATCTAGTGGTCGCCAAAACTGTAAAGATTAAAATTTAGGGGAGACGGGGAGACTGAGGCAGGTAGAAATTAGTTTCTCTCTGCAAGGAGTATTATATTTTTTAGAGGTTTATTGAAGATTAAGGATTAAAGAAAATACAGGATAAGAGACACGTGTCCAGGCCATAGAGAGGCCTAGACACAACCTCACCTACATTATGAAAAAAAGCCATGCCTGCCCCAAAATGGAAGTCCAAGAGACGAGCCCTCAAAAGCCTTTGAATCAGATTAAATACCTTCTCGATCTCGGCCCAGGTGAGATTACAAGGCATTCTGGGGAAGTGGAGCAAAGGCTCGTGGGGATTGTAGTCCTGTATTTGAGTCTATTATTTACAAATGCTAGGATACCTTTTCTACCTACCACACAGCATTGGATGGGTAAGGTGCTTTGTAATTCTTAAAGGATTTAGAGAGGAGGGTAGAGGAGACCTCCCCTTTTGCAGAAATACAGAGCTTTGTGGATAGAACATTACATTTAATGTTAGAATTTTTTTTGATATGTTGATTATTCCAATTTTTTCCTTCCTCTATCAAGTCTTTATTATTATTATTATTATTTTTTTATATCATTATTATAAGGAATGACTTGCTGCCAGGGGATGGGGTTACTGTAGGGAATATAAAGATCATTAAAAAATCAAATCTATTTAGAATTTTTAAGAGACCTTACACATATCATATGTGAGTTGTTAATATAATATCCTCTTTTGTTGTATTTTGAACTCTTTTCTTTTTTCTTTTTCATCTCATAAATTATTTATTACAAATTATGGTTTGCTATATTGGGGAGAAACATAACCAGAAATTGTAAAATAATTTTAAAAACAATAAGGGATGGTTCCTACTCTTTGTGCCTAGATCAGGAGCAGTTAACAGAGGGAATCAATATAATTTTCCCCCCATAGAGAACCTTAGAGCAAAGAAAAGACCTCTGAAAAACCCCATTTTGCAACTTACCAACTCAGTACTGATTTTTAAAAAATGCTTATTATATGCATCATAGGTTTACAAATAGAGAAAACCTTAGAACACAGCTCTAACCTCATCATTTTACAAAGGAGGACACTAATGCTCCCAGAGTTTAAATGACTTGCCCCAGGTCATATGGTAAGTATCTGAGACAGATTTGAATGTAGCTTCCATAATTCCAAGGTGAGGGGGAAAATTCAGTGCTTCACACAAAAAAATCAATATTAAGTGAACAAACATTTCAAATGTGTTCTCCCAAGGGATTGCAAGGTTAAAAATAGAACCTGGCTTGAAGAAGGGTTTACTTTCATAAGTGATATAACCAATGCAGTGGAGGCCTATTGTTCCAGTATCATTGGAATGGTGGAATTTGGCCTAAATGGCCTGGTGGTGGTGGAAACTCCCTGACAAAGAACAATGGATTTGAAAACGGAGAATCTGGACTTATTTTTAAACTAATATTTATTTTTATTCTGAATTTATCAAAACCAAATAGACGAGGCATTTCCCTATACATAGTATAATAGAAGAAGAGGAATATACATGAAACTGAAAAATCTATATAAGATAGGAGTATAGCTTTCAAAGGTGCCCTTATCTGATCTTTCAGTTTTCTCTTCATTAAGCAAAATAAAAAGTTGCCTTACTCATTTCTTTCTCTCCTTCTTTCCTCTGTCTCTCTATCTCTCCTTCCCTACCTCTCTTCATTCCTTCTTTTCTTCTCCATTGAAAAAATGAAATAAAAACAAAGCACTTTTAATACATATAGCTAAGCAACAACAACATCCCAGTTAGCTATATCTGAAAATATGTATCTCATCCTTCATCCTGAGTCCATAAACTTTTTCTCAGGAGGTGGGCAGCAAATTTCATTGTCAACACTACAGAATCCTGGTTGGACTTTGTATTCATTAGAATTCTCAAGTCACTTAAAGTTTTTTTTTTAAATAATATAATTATTTGCATATATTATTGCTCTAATTCTGCCCATTTACTTATGGATCAATGCATACAGGTGTCAAAGACTATATAGGGATTAAGGAGAATGAGCTTGAGAAAAGACCATTAGATTTGGCAAGAAAGATTATTTGTAATTTTGGAGAAAGAAGTTCTGATTGAATGATTACATTGAATGATTTTGAACAGGGAGGTAGTATATTTGTAGGTGATATCAAGATCAAGGTTGCAACCATGTAGTATATGGCTGAGGTGAGGTAGAGGAGTAGGTAATGGAAAATAAATTGAGGTTAAAATGTTTAGAGAGGGTCAAAATGTATTTTGAATCCTGCTAATATGAGGATGAGTTGGTTGGGAGAGAAAAAAAAAAATTGAACTGTATACCAAACTAATTGAGAAAGGGAGTGATCTATAGTTCTATAGATAATAGCTACTAGGATTTTGATTGGATAGTAGACGTGAAAAGCATGAACCTTAAAGAAGGAGAAATTACTGAGTGTTAGACATAGAGAGAGACTTTGGAAATGGAAGTAGGAAATATAGAGCATTTCAACTCTTCTGCCTCAACCTTTGAGCCAAGAGGAATGCGTGAAGGTACCGCCAGTTCTGTTAAGGATGGCCAGGGAGACTATATCATAGAAGGGAGTGTATTTTATTTTAAAATCCAAGATTTTTGATTTTTTGTTTGAGATTGTATTTTTACATAAAAATCCAAGATTTTGAATTTTGGTCGAGAAAAGATCTTCAAGAAAGAAGCTTGCTAACTCCTAAATCGAGAGAATGAACTGTTGCAGAAAGATGCTAGAAAACCTATACTACATCAAGAAGATCAAGAATGAACTTTGGATATGGTTGATTGAACTGAACTTTGGTTGAACATTTATTGTAAATGTACACATTTATGGCAAAAGGGACTGCCCCTAATTTGGCTTTCTGTCAATGTGCCTAGCAAAACATTGGTTTTCCTATCTTTCTTTTTTATTCCTCCCTCACTACTCTAATTTCCTCTTAGAAAATTGAATAGTGTATATATGTATAGTTAGAAATGCATTTAGGACTACAAGATGATTATGTTAAATGATCAATGGGGAGACTAGTCTCCCAATGATCATCAGGGGGGGATTGTGAGCCTTAAAAATTCCCAGACCCTATTTCATAAGATTGGATTAAGATCATTCCCCATTTGGGCAGTGAACTCTACTTAGATCAGGAATATGCGAACTCTACTTCACCTACTTAAGTCTGCCCTAGGGGAAGATAAAGTTGTAAACTCTTTTCTGAACGATGAAAAGTACTTAAACCCATACTTATAATAAGGCAAAAAGTTCTTAAGATAAGTACCTATAAAGGTCAAGCAACTTGTAAATTTACAAGGAACAAAGAGCTGAGGAACTTACTCAGAGCTTTCCTGGTGTGAATTACTAAAAAAATTCACACCTTCTTAGCTGTGGACTAAGAATGGTCTGTCCTTTGAAAAACGTCTACTGTGATTGGTAGATATAAGGACTTAGGGGAGGTGACATAGGAGAAAATGCCCTTTAAATAGGAGCTCAGAAACATTCAGAGGGAGGATTGAGCTGCTGGAGGCAGCTGAGATGATGCTGGCCTGGTGTCACTAGAATCCTTGCTTGGACAGATCTTGTGGTGAGTGATTAAGGACTGACTGATCTCTCTCTTAAGACTCAAGTCTAGGCCATGTTGGCTTAAGGCCCTTCATACTTATTCCTTTCTTACTCTTTCTCTTTTTCTTTAATTCCTCATTTGTATTAATTAAAATCTCTATAAAACCCAGCTGACTTGGGTATATTGAATAATTGGGAATATTTCCCTGGCAACCACCTTATATATTTGATTTGAAACAAGACACTGTAGTGAAAACATATTTTCTGTGGTCACAATTTACTCATCCACTCTTATATCAACTACAATTTAAGTCTTCCACTATTTTAACTGCCACACTTTATGGCAGCAATCATTTTAATTATTACAGGAGTCAGATTTCAGTAATAGTAAGTAGGTGGAAAAAGGAGAGAAAAAGAGTTAGGATGAAGGGAAATTTATTGTCTATAGAAATAGACATAGAAATAGAGTGAAAGGGCTGGGTGATGTTTGGTTGATATTTTGGATTGGGAAGGATAAAGGGGAATAAGGAATTTGGAAGTAGGGTGTGAAATAGGGTTTGGATGATGATCTACAGGCATTTAGAATCACTGGTAAGTGAAGAGTATATTCAGGTGTGTGAGAATGTTCATTTTTTTTTTGAGAATATTGTTCACATTGAATAGGAGGTGCCACTTCATTTTCCAAAAGAGACTGGAGATTCGGCAGTGCAGTATGAGCTGGAAGGTACATAGATCACAATTAGATGGGATTTACTGCTCCACTATTTCACTTTTCTCCAAAGGATGAATTTAGGTAGAAAAAGGTATGAAAGCACAAGATAACTTATATCAGACTAATTAAGTAGGGGAAGGAGGGAAAGAAGGAAAGAATTTGCATTGTGGAATGTCAGAAAACAATTGTCAAAAATTATTTCTATAAATAATTGAAAAAATATTTTAATAACAAAAAAAAAGAATGACAGTAGGTGGAAGTTGAACCTTCAAGCAGGAGTCATGTTCCCAGCCAACTTTCTTCATCATATTCTTTCAAATACCAAAAATAACTAGAGTTGGAAGGCCCATGGTTCAAGGAAAGTTTGTTCCACTTTTTTTAAACATTATTTTATTTGGTTATTTACAAACATTATTCATTGGAAACAGTGATCATTATCTTTTCCTCCCCCCATCCTCCTCCCACCACTTCTCCCATAGCTGGCGCACAATTCCACTGGGTTTCACATGTGTTCTTGGTTCAAATCCATTTCCATGTTGTTGGTATTTGCACAAGAGTGTTCATTTAGAGTCTCTCCACAGTCATTTCCTCTCAGCCCCTGTAGTCAAGCAGCTGCTTTTCATCGGTGTTTTTACTCCCACAGTTTATCCTCTGCTTGTGGATAGTGTTTTTTAGATCCCTGCAGATTGTTCAGAGACATTGCATTGTCCCTAGTGGAGGACTCCATTACCTTCGATTGTACCACAGTGTATCAGTCTCTGTGTACAATGTTTTCCTGGTTCTGCTCCTTTTGCTCTGCATCACTTCTTGGAGGTTGTTCCAGTCTCCGTGGAATTCCTCCACTTTATTATTCCTTTTAGCACAATAGTATTCCATCACCAACATATACCACAATTTGTTCAGCCATTCCCCAATTGAAGGGCATCCCCTCATTTTCCAATTTTTAGCCACCACAAAGAGTGCAGCTATGAATATTCTTGTACAAGTCTTTTTTCTTATTATCTCTTTGGGGTACAAAGCCAGCAGTGCTATGGCTGGATCAAAGGGCAGACAGTCTTTTATCGCCCTTTGGACATAGTTCCAAATTGCCCTCCAGAATGGTTAGATCAGTTCACAACTCCACCAGCAATGAATTAATGTCCCTACTTTGCCACATCCCCTCCAGCATTCATTACTTTCCATTGCTGTCAAGTTAGCCAATCTGCTAGGTGTGAGGTGATACCTCAGAGTTGTTTCGATTTGTATCTCTCTGATTATAAGAGATGTAGAACACTTTTTCTTGTGCTTATTAATAGTTTTGATTTCTTTATCTGAAAATTGCCTATTCATGTCCCTTGCCCATTTATCAATTGGAGAATGGCTTGGTTTTTTGTACAATCGATTTAACTCATTGTAAATTTGAGTAATTAAACCTTTGTCAGAGGTTTTTATGAAGATTGCTTCCCAATTTGTTGCTTTCCTTCTGATTTTAGTTATATTGGTTTTGTTTGAACAAAAGCTTTTTAATTTGATGTAGTCAAAATTATTTATTTTACATTTTGTGATCCTTTCTATGTCTTGCTTGGTTTTAAAGTCTTTCCCTTCCCTAAGGTCTGACATGTATACTATTCTGTGTTTACCTAATTTACTTATAGTTTCCTTCTTTATGTTCAAGTTATTCACCCATTCTGAGTTTATCTTGGTGTAGGGTGTGAGGTGTTGATCCAAACCTAATCTCTCCCACACTGTCTTCCAGTTTTCCCAGCAGTTTTTATCGAATAGTGGATTTTTGACCCAAAAGCTGGGATCTTTGGTTTATCATATATTGTCTTGCTGAGGTCACTTGCCTCAAGTCTATTCCACTGATCCTCCTTTCTGTCTCTTAGCCAGTACCAAAGTGTTTTGATGATTTCTGCTTTGTAATATAGTTTGAGATCTTGGACTGCAAGGCCCCCTTCCTTTGTATTTTTTTCATTATTTCCCTGGATATCCTTGATCCTTTGTTATTCCAAATGAACTTTGTTATGGTTTTTTCTAAACCAGTAAAGAAATTTTTTGGAAGTTCTATGAGTATGGCACTAAATAGATAGATAAGTTTGGGTAGGATGGTCATTTTTACTATATTGGCTCGTCCTACCCACGAGCAGTTAATGTTTTTCCAATTGCTCAAATCTAGTTTATGTTGTGTGGAGACTGTTTTGTAGTTGTGTTCATATAGTTCCTGTGTTTGTCTCAGGAGATAGATTCCTAAGTATTTTATTTTGTCTAAGGTGATTTTGAATGGGATTTCTCTTTCTAGTTTTTGCTGCTGAACTATGTTGGAGATGTATAGAAATGGTGATGACTTATGCAGGTTTATTTTGTATCCTGCAACTTTGCTAAAGTTGTTGATTATTTCAATTAGCTTTTTGGTTGAATGTCTAGGATTCTTTAAGTAGACCATCATGTCATCTGCAAAGAGTGATAGCTTAGTCTCCTCCTTGCCTATTTTGATGCCTTCAATTTCTTTTTCTTCTCTAATTGCTACTGCTAGTGTTTATAGTACAATGTCAAATAGTAGAGGTGATAATGGGCATCCTTGTTTCACTCCTGATCTTATTGGAAATGAATTTAGTTTGTCCCCATTGCAGATGATATTGGCTGATGGTTTTAGATATATACTGTTTATTATTTTTAGGAAAGACCCTCCTATTCCTATGCTTTCTAGTGTTTTCAATAGGAATGGATGTTGTATTTTATCAAAGGCTTTTTCTGCGTCTATTGAAATAATCATGTGATTTTTGTTGGTTTGCTTGTTGATGTGGTCAATTATGTGGATGGTTTTCCTAATATTGAACCAGCCCTGCATCCCTGGTATAAATCCTACTTGATCATGGTGGATGACCCTTCTGATCATTTGCTGGAGTCTTTTTGCTAGTATCCTATTTAAGATTTTTGCATCTATATTCATTAGGGAGATTGGTCTATAATTTTCTTTCTCTGTTTTTTATCTGCCTGGTTTTGGAATCAGTACCATGTTTGTGTCATAAAAGGAGTTTGGTAGAATCCCCTCTTTGCTTATTATGTCAAATAGTTTGTATAGTATTGGGATTAACTGTTCTCTGAATGTTTGATAGAATTCACTTGTGAATCCATTGGGCCATGGGGATTTTTTCTTAGGGAGTTCTTTGATGGCCTGTTGGATTTCATTTTCTGATATGGAATTATTTAAGAATTCTATTTCTTCTTCTGTTAGTCTAGGCAGTTTGTATTTTTGTATATATTCATCCATATCGCCTAGATTGCTGTATTTATTGCCATATAATTGGGCAAAGTAATTTCTAATGATTGCCTTGATTTCCTCTTCATTGGAGGTGATGTCCCCCTTTTCATCTTTGATGCTGTTAATTTGCTTTTCTTCTTTCCTTTTTAAAATTTAATTGACTAGTACTTTGTCTATTTTGTTTGTTTTTTCAAAGTACCAGCTTCTAGTCTTATTTATTAAATCAATAGTTCTATCACTTTCTATTTTATTAATTTCTCCCTTAATTTTTAGGATTTCTAGTTTGGCTTTCTGCTGGGGGGTTTTAATTTGATCACTTTTGAGTTTTTTTATTTGAATTTCCAATTGATTGATTTCTGCTCTCCCTAGTTTGTTAATATATGCACTCAGGGATATGAATTTACATCTGATTACTGCTTTGGCTGCATCCCATAAGGTTTGAAAGGATGTCTTGCCGTTGTCATTTCCCTTGATGAAATTATAAATTGTTTCTGTGATTTCTTCTCTAACTAAATGATTTTGGAGTATCATATTATTTAATTTCCAATTAATTTTTGATTTGGTTTTCCACATACCGTTACTGGTCATTATTTTTATTGCCTTGTGATCTGAGGAGGCTGTATTTATTATTTCTGCTTTTCTGCATTTGTATGCCATGTTTCTATGACCTAGTGTATGGTCAATCTTTGTGAATGTGCCATGTGGTGCTGAGAAGAAGGTGTATTCCTTTTTGTCCCTATTTATTTTTCTCCATATGTCTATTAATTCTAATTTTTCTAAGATTCCATTCACTTATTTTACCTCTTTCTTATTTATTTTTTTATTTGATTTATCTAAATTTGATAATGGTTGGTTCAAATCTCCCACTAATATTGTTTTACTGTCTATTTCTTCCTTCAATTCTAGTAGTTTCTCCATTAGAAATTTGGGTGCTATATTACTTGGTGCATACATGTTGATTAGTGATATTTCCTTATTATCAAAAGTCCCTTTTAACAAAATATAATTACCTTCCCTATCCCTTTTAATCAGGTCTATTTTTGCTTTGGCTTTATCAGATATCATGCCTTCTTTCTATCAGTTGAGGCCCAAAAGGTCTTACTCCATCCTTTAATTCTGACTTTTGGGTATCTATCTGCCTCATGTGTGTTTCTTGAAGATAATATATGGTAGGGTTTTGGATTCTAACCCATTCTGTGATTCATCAACGTTTTATGGGTGAGTTCATCCCATTCACGTTCAAAGTTATGATTGTGACTTGTGAATTCTCTGGCGTTTTGATATCCTCCCCTAATTCTAACCTTTCTTCTTTAGCTCTAACCTCCCTTGTCCCCTCCCTTGATATGTTTCCCTTTCTAGCCCCTCCCTTTTTGTTCCTTGCCCCTCCCCCCTCTCCTTCCCTCCCCTTTTGTTTTCCCTCCCTCTTCCCCCCCCCCCCAGGTTTTCCCTTCTCCCTACCCTTGTTGGGTTAGATAGAATTCAAGATCCCAATGGATCTGGGTGTTTTTCCCTCTCAGAGTTGATTTCCCTGAGAGTAAGGTTTAAGTAAAAACTCTCTTCCTCTCCTTCTTATAGGAGTTTTCTTCCCTTCCCCTTCCCGTGTGAATCTTTGTGTGAGAAAGATTGTTCTATTTGATTTTTCTTTTCCCCCTATTTACACATTACATTTTCTATATATTAATATATATTATATAGATTGATATAAATGTAGTCCTTATAGAAGAGAGTTTGAATAAATGAAAAGATAACAATTTTCTCCTTTTCCCTTTCCATCATATTTACCTTTTCAGGTATTCCATGCTCTTTGTTTTTCAATATTGAACTTTCCACAGAGCTCTGGTGTTTTCTTTGCAAAAAGTTGGAAATCTTCTATTTTGTTGAATGCCCATACTTTCCCTTGGAAGTATATAGTCAGTTTTGCTGGATAGCTGATTCTTGGTTGAAGACCCAGCTCTCTTGCCTTTCTGAAAATCATGTTCCATGCCTTATGATCATTCAGAGTGGAACTTGCAAGGTCTTGTGTGACCCTGATTGGCATTCCTTTATATCTAAATTGTCTTTTTCTGGCTTCTTGTAGGGTTTTTTTTTTTGTTTGTTTGAAAGCTTTGGAATTTGGCAATTACATTCCTGGGAGTTGTCTTTTGGGAATTTAGTGTAGAGGGTGTTCTGTGAGCTCGTTCAGTGGCTGTATTGCCCCCTTGTTCTAGAATCTCTGGGCAATTTTCTTTGATTATATCTTGTATTACGATGTCGAGTTTGCTGTTTATTTCTGGATTTTCTGGTTGTCCAATTATTCTTAAATTATCTCATCTTCCTCTATTTTCCAAGTTTGTCACCTTGTCAGTGAGATATTTTATGTTCTCTTCTAATTTCTTGATCTTTTGGCTTTGTTTTATTGATTCTTGCTCTTTTACCTGCTCGTTGTCTTCCAGTTGCCTAATTCTGACCTTTAAAGCCTGGTTTTCCTTTTCAGTTTGGTCAAACCGGTTTGTAGTTGCGTGAAATTCTTTTGCATTAATTCCCACTTTTCCTGCCAGAAGGCTTCCATCTTTTTTATCATTTTCGATTCAAATTCTTCAAAAGTTTGTGGAGAGTTCTCATTTCCTTTGGAAGGTTTTGGCGCATTTGCTTGTGTTTCCTCTTCTATCTCCTCTTAATTTTGTATTTTTGCTCCATAAAATGTGTCCTAAGTTGCCCCCTTCTTGTTTTTCCTGTTGTTTTGAGGCTTTTTTGCTTCTGTGCTGTTTGCCATCTCTATCTGAGTGAGGGGTGCTCGCTCTTCTGTTATCTGTCTGGTGTTCAGTGGCTTTAGCCCCAGGCAAATGGTCTGTCTTCCCCAGGAAGCCCAGAATTGCTGATTTTTTGGTGTTCCTGTGTTACTACCCTCCTCAGTTCCCTCCCGATTCTTCTCTGTTGCCTTACTTCTATGCTCTGTGTCTGGCATGACACTCTCAGATGTATTTCAATGTTTTTGCTGGCCAGAGGAGCCTGTACTCTGAGGGGGAGGGGCTGTGGCTTCCTGGAGCTCCAAGGGCTGGTGATAGGATTATCCTCAGACTGAGTATGCCCTGAGGCAGGGACCTTTGGTGAGACTCATGGAAGGAACTGGTCAGGGGGCTACAGGCTCCCCCTGTCTCTCTCTGTTTCCCTGCTGTCTGGGTACCCCCACGACTGGGTCAGGTTGTTTTCAGGATGCGGCCTTCAGAATAGCCAGCTCCTGAGGCCCTTTTGGCTGCCCTGAGGTTCCTGCTGCTGCCTTGGATTCAGCACTCTGGGTTGGGGGGGATGGGTCCTGGGACCTTCCTTTTGCCTACCCCTTAGATCCGAGTGATCTCAGGTTCTGACTTTTGGGGGGGCTGTACCTTTTGATCCAGGTCCAGGAGGAGTGTTCCCGGGGTCTATTATGTTGTTTGTTTTGAATTCCGGTGCCCTAGGAGCATTCAGTTTGAGATCAGTAAGGAAGGGTTTCTGGAGCTCTGAACTTTAGCTTTCTCTAAGCTGCCATCTTGACTGGAAGTGTTGGTCCACTTTTTGCTGGATGTTCTTCACATCTAGTTTGAGAGACTGGGCATGCAGCAGGAGGTAGAAATTGCCTTATATATTCTTATATTCTTCAATAAGAACTTCATCTTGAACTTTGGCCATTTACTACCTACTTTTGCTAATATGGAAGGACCTGAAGACAATTAAGTTCTAGTTGAATATGGATCTCAGAGTAGTCAATTCTTTCACCCAGCTGTCTTCATTGTGGCCTCTTAAGTTGTGTAGTGATCCACATCAATCAATGAGACAGCTGAAAAGAGCATATCTCTGTAATAGTCATTCATTTTGCATATTTGAATGTGACTTGAATCTTACAATCTTGAGCATTGGGCAACATGCTTAGGTTTGGTCAAATAATTCTTTTATGTCAAAGTGCACCCAAGGCAAAATCTTCAGTATGTTAGAAACTCTCCACTAGTGACTAAATTACAGTGGGGTACTGGGATAACCAGAATTTAGGTCAGGTTTAAACTAGTTTGTTCTGCCCCTTCACTCCTTCCTCAACTACTAGCAGTGAGAATAAAAAAGAGATATGCATTATCTGCAAGATGGACAGAATATAGTAAGAAAAAATACCCTTGGCTTGGATTTCAAAAGACAAAAGTTCAAGGATCAGCTCAAACATTTAATAAGCTTGATAGTTTTTTTTAAAAAATCACTGAATCTCTTTAAGTCCTATTTCCCACACTGTGAAATATTGAGATCTGTGATTTCATCAGTTCATATCCCACCCCTTCCCTGCCATGATACAACTAGGTACCCATCCATCCTGAATTTGTGCTATCATTAATTTTAATGCCACGATCACCTACCCTGATATCTACAGGAACCCATCCATTCCTACCCATTCTGAAGAACTTTTGCCAATATCATGGCACAATTATCTGGCAGCCTTCTTTGCTTTCTCCTTAATCTGTGAGAGTACCATTAGGGTACATTGATTCTCCATTTATCATCTTTTTTTCTTATCACATAAAAAGCCCATCTTCTCTTCCTATCATACAAATTCTTTGATGATGTCTTTAACTTCCACCTTATCTTTGGACTTCCTCATTGATCCATGATTTACTTTATCTACCCATGATACTAATTTGTAATTCTTTGAAGGAAGTTGTAGTCCATGTTTTTCTGTCATGTAGTAAGAATGTTAGGATTGATAAACCTGGGCCTTTGATTTCATTGGAAAGATTGCATTCAATAAAGAAACTTTTCATTTTCCAAGAGGGAATCTAACCCAATTTTCCTATTCAAATATGAACCCAACTCTGTCACATTTTTTATTTGTATTGTCTGTACATATGTGTGCATGTGTATATCCATACACAATACAGATATATAAATGGTATGTAAATATGTATTCATACACACATGTGTGTATGCATGTATATATCTATATTCTGAAGAACAAGCTCTTAAGACATCTTTACGAAAGCATAATTGAGTCTGAGTAACAGTCATTCTTCATCTACTTGGTCTTTCTTATGTAGGTAGGCAGGTCAAATTCCTTTGAGTGTCTCCAGATTTCTTTCAAGAGTTTTTGCGATGTTCTTGGGTTTCATGCATTTGACACTGTCATCCAAAAGTAAAAACATCTAGAGATCCTTATAGGAATCCCTCATCAAATTTAAGTCTCTCCTCGATGTCATCCATTAGAGTGGCAAGTATATTTATCAAGGATACATCTCCTGGTCTTAGGTATCACTTAATCTTCATAATGAGGTCTTTGAACAGAGCTGTCAGTTGTGTTTCCCAAGGAATCTTGAATGATTTTAACCTATGGAAAGAAGGCACATTATTGTAACACTATCAATTGCTTTTTAAAAATCAGCATATTCTCTACATCTTTCTGTTCAATATGAAATGGTAAAGACGTGGTTCATTGTTGAATATCACTTGTGAAAGACTTTCTGTTTCCATCTAATAGCCTCACTTTAAATGCCCTTGAGTAGTTTATGGATGATTCTCATAAAGATATTATATAGATGTGAAAATAGATATATATATTAATGATCTCTTAGTTGGCTTTTATTGGCATTCACATGGCCTAAGTTTTTTCCACACATAATTATGATATCTTCTCCTCCTTATGATATTTTTTAAAGCAGTCTCTATACAGTCTCACAATTGTGTCACTTCAGCATGGGTCTCTTCTAGATAGACCTTTTCCAATCTGGCTGCTCCTTCCTTCTTTTTCTCTTTATTATTTTGATTTCCTCTATAAACGCATCTGGAACAGACATTAAGGTTTAGGTGTTATAATTCTGTTGTCTTTGATGAAGAAAATTTTTTTATAATAATTTTTGGTAAACTGTTCCCATTTTTCCCATTTTTAGTCCTTTTATTTTCATCCTTAATTGCTTTTTAAATAACTATGCTTAGTTGGCTCTCTTGCCAATAGTTCTTTAAACTTAAAAAAATCATCCCACAGCTTCTCTGTACTTTATGAAATAGTACTACTTATAGTCATTCATCTTCTTCTTCATAAAACTTTACAGATGAGTTTATGTTCTAACCTGGTGTTGCATTTGGCTGGGATTTCTCTCATTTTGGCAAGTAAGTCATCTTTTGCTGACTAAGTACTTTCTAGGTTCTTTTAGTCTCTTTGTTGTGGCAATTAATTTACATTAGTAAAACTGTTGGATTAAATTATAGTCAGTATCAATTCTATTTTTGTTTTACAATTCCTACTTTTATGTTCAACAATTTATTTGAATGGTTTAGATTATTTCCATTGTATGTGAAACAAAATTTATAAAATGGATATAACAGTTCTTTTATATAAAACTGTTGTGAAGAAATCACCATATGAACATAAAAATGTTATGTAAGCAAGCGTGGGCAGCTATTAGACTTAAAGATTTAGAGAATAAAAGAGATGGAAGAGACCTGTGAAGTTCTGGACTCTAAGCCAATCATTTTACAAATGAAGATCTATAGAATTCTAGACTTAAATGCTAACTCTTTCAAAAAGTATTGAAGGAAATAAAAAATTCAATAGGAAACTTCCATTTAAATGTTCAGAGTCTTCATGATATGATAGCCCTAAATTGTAAGTTCAAGGGCAAGCTCTATGCTGTAGTGCCTAGCTCATAGTAAGTCTGTTCTATGTAATGGTGGACACTCAATCACTCATTCATTTATCATCAATTAGTCACTTAGGAATTATTAAGTCCTTATTATTTTCCTAATACTGTACTAATTATTAGATATATTAAAGCAGAATAGTCCCTTTTGTAAGAGGACATTCTCGATTCTCATATTCTAATGTTAGGAAAAAGCATGCAAATAACAAATGAGATAAATACAATATAGATAGATGTACTGCAAGAGTTCTTAAATGGAGGTTCCTGAACTCTTTTTTAAAATATTTAATCACTATATTTTAATTTATTTGATTTTCCTTTGTAATCCCTTGTATTCCAAGTTGGGGGAAGCCTGGCGATGATTTTGGTTGTGATAGTCCAATTATTATTTGTCCACTACTGATGCATTGTGTTTATTTCTGGGAACCACATTTTAGGTAAACATTAATAGTACAATCCGTTATCCAAGGAACTGAAGACTTTTAGCATGGAGAAGAGAAAATTTGAGTATAAGTGAATATGAAATTTGTGTTCAAATATTTGAAGGTTGTTCTTGGAGAGTAGTTAGACTTATTTTACTAGCCCCCTGAAAATTGGGTGGAATTGGCAAAGAAGCAGATTCTTAGTTTAATGTAAATAAAACTTCGCAACCATGAGATGTCTAAAGAGAAAAAAATACCCAAAACACCAACATCAAATATTGATATGTCACATCCAAATTAGGTAAGGTTTGGAGGTGGATTAATATGACCAAAAAGGAAAATGATAAATGTTGGAGGAGATATGGGGAAAATTGGAACACTAATACACTGTTGGGGGAACTGCTAACTAATACAACCATTCTGGAAAGCAATATGTGACCACTCCCCAAAGGCCATAAAACTGTACATACCCTTCCTTTGACCCAGCTGAGTCTATATTCCAAAGAGATAAGAGACAAGGGAAAAGGACCTACTTATATGAAAATATTTTTAGCAACTCTTTTTGAAGTGACAAAGAATTGGAAACTAAGAGGATGTGTCCATCATTTGGGGAATGGATGAACAAGTTGTGGTACATGGTTGTAACAAAATACTATTCCACTATAAGAAATGATGAACAGGATGAATTCCAAAAAATCTGGAAAGACATATGAAGTGATGAAAAGTAAATGGGCAGAACCAGGAGAACAGTGAATACAGTAACAAAAATATTGTATGTATGATGATCAACTGTGAAGGACTAAACTAAATATCAGCAAAACAATATTCTAAGTTAACCCCAAGGAACTCATGATAAAATGATATTTAAAGCCAACTGTTGGGTTCTGATTGCATATCAAAGAACACCATCTTTCACTTTATTTTCCTCATGCATTTTTTTATTGTATGTGTGGTATATATCTTCTTTCATAGCATGAGAAATATGGAAACATGTATTGCATGAAAGCACTGAAATAACCTATATCAGACTATTTATTGCCTGGGGAGGGAGAAGGAAGGAGAGAATCTGAATTGAAAGATGTCAAAAAACAATTGTCAAAAATTATTTCTATTTGTACTTAAAAAAAAACATTTTTAACGAAGTTAAAAATCCTCCAAAGCTTGAAGGACAATTGGATTTTATCCTAAATTGTTTCACTGGCTCTAGGAAGAAGCCATAGCAATTATTTAATCCAACCTCATCATTTTACAGGTGAGGAGATCAAGAACCAAGATGGGGAAATAACCTGTCCATGATTATCCATAGCAAGAAATGGTAGAGTCAAGACTAATCTCTTATCTTCCTCCTACATATCCCCATGGTCTTTCTGTTTCCAAAAGTTGTTCCATATGCAGAGATCATGCAGTCCTAGATTGCTTCTTTGTCTTTTGTAACATCTTTTTGTGATTCAGAATCCCTCCCTGAGTCTTAAGATTTCCCCTCCTGAATTTTTCTGGTCCTTTTCTACACCTGGGCCTTTTCAGTCAATTACCTCATTATCCTGACCTGTGGATACTCTTTCTCTGTCTCTCTGTGTCTTTATCTTTGTGTCTATCCATTTCTGTATGTTTATTTGTCTCCCTCCTTCCTTCTCTCCCTCCCTTTTTTCTTAGTGCCTGTCCCATTGCAAAGAACAATCTTCTTGGAGGATCTTAACTGGCCATTTCCTGCATAGTTATTTTAGGAGAAACCCTCTAATGCCCTCTGCTGTTCCTACAGAATTTTACAGACTCTAGGCCTTTCTACCCACCAACAAATCAATTCCATTTCATCCCATTCAACTAAAATAAATCAAGCCCTTATGTCAACGATTTTCACTAGAAAATCCCCCAATTAATTTTGGAGAATATTTTACTTCTCCGATACACTAAACATAACTCAGGAAGTCTGGAAAGATCACTATGTAACACTCTATGGACTACTGACCAGAAGTCCCTTTGTAAGCACACAGAGGACAGAATTAGAAGCAATAGGTGGGAGTCAGAGATGGGTAAGATTTAAGCTTAATGTAAGAGAAAACGTCATAACAAATAGCAGCATCCTTCCTCCCTCCCTCCCTTCCTTCCTCCCTTCTTTAATCCTTCTTTCTTCCTTCCCTCCTCCCTCTCTCCCTCCTTCATTCCTTCCCTCCCTCATTCCTTCCCTCTAGGCCAGTGACACTGACCTACCTGCTGTTCCTCATACATGACATTCCATCTACAAACTCCACTCCTCTTCAGTGGCTGTCCTAATACCTGGAATTCTCTCTTACATCTCTCTTACATCTGCTTCCTGGCTTCCCTGGCCAATACCTCATTTTACAAAATGCCTCTACTGATTTTTCCTACTTCTACTCCAGTCTTTCTCAGACTGTCTTCCATTAATATTGTATATTTCTTGTATGCACATAGACTTTAATGTTTTCTCCCCATTTAGTTATGTGATTTAGTTATGGATAGGGCCATATGCTTTACATTCTTTTATTTCAAAAGCTTAATATGGTGTCTGTCATTTAATAACTTTTTAAAATAATATTTTTTTATTTTTTTGTCAATTACATGTAAAAACAAATTTTAACATGTTTTTAAATAACATTTCAATTTTAAATTCATTCCCTCTCTCACTTCCATCCCCACTCCTTGAGAAGACAAATGCTTTGATGGAGATTATATATGCACAGTTACACAAAAAAAATTTCAATATTACCATGTTACAAAAGAGAACATGGAGGAAAAAATAAAAAAAAATAAACAAAAAATAAAGAATATAAAAAAGAGTATGTTCCTTTAGAACTGACTTGTATCATTGAATTGCTGAAAATAGCTAAGTCATTCACAGTTGATTATTCTTGCAATATTGCTGTTACTGTGTACAATCATTATCTTTACAAGTCTTTACACTTTACCTTGTATCAGTTCATATGTCTTTTCTGAAACCATTCTGTTCATTATTTCTTTTTTATTTTAAATTTAATTTTTACTTTGTAACCACAACTATCAACAAAAAATTAACTAAAATGCATAAATTATGTGCAAAACCACGCACTCTACATTTTTAAAAATTTGTTTGAAATATATAAATTATATTTGTATGCTAATATAAACCTCTGCTTTTGAGTTCTCTTTTGATTTATTTTACTTAGATACTTTTTTCCTCTTAATTTGGTCTTTTTTAATGTATTCTTTTTCTCTTTTAGTCTATTAATGTTTTCCTTATTTTCTTTATATTTCCATTTGTAATTTCTAATAACATAATACAATCCAATATATTAGAATATTATAATCTTCTCTGCCATTTCCCCCATTCATTGCATTTCTGTTATTTCCAGTGTTGTCATAAGAAAACTTGCGTGAATATTTTTATATGTACTCAGCTTTTTACTCTCTCAAGAATGCCTTAGGTCCTAACTCTAGTAATGGGATATCTAGGTCAATAACCACCCATATCTCTTTCCCCTTATCTGTTTATAACTCTAATAGTTCATTAGTGTCCTGATTTTTCCGCATCCCCTCCAACATTTGTCATTTCTCTTTTCTGTCATATTAGATAATTTGATAAGTATGAGGTGGTACCTCAGAGATGTTTTAATTTGCATTTCTCTAATCAATAGATATTTAAAGCATTTTTCATGACTACATATAAAACCTTGATTTCTTCTGAAAACTGTCTTTTGGCCATTTTTCAATTGGGTAATAACTTGTATTCTTATAAATTTGTCTTAGTTCTCTACAGAGTTGAGAAATGAGGCCTTTTCCAGAGAAACTTGTTATAAATTTTTTTTATCAGATTCTTGCTTTCCTTCTAATCTTGGCTTCATTGGTTTTGTTTGTGTAAAAACTCTAATTTAATCAAAATTATCCATTATATATTTCATTCTTCTCTCTGTCTAATGTTTGGTCATAAG
This sequence comes from Monodelphis domestica, assembly GCF_027887165.1. Lineage (NCBI taxonomy): Eukaryota > Metazoa > Chordata > Mammalia > Didelphimorphia > Didelphidae > Monodelphis > Monodelphis domestica. The sequence goes on from NC_077232.1 coordinate 99,351,339, forward strand.
TTCTTTCCTTATCTATATATCTGACAGGTAAAATATTCCATGCTTCCTCTAATTTGCTTACAATGTTATTGTTTATTTATAAATCATTTAACATTTTGATCTTATCTTGGAATTGGGTATGAGTTGTTTGTCCATATCTAGCTTTCTCTAGTTTTCTAAAAAAAATTTGTTGAATAATGAATTCCTTTCTTAAACTTTGAATTTTTATCAAATGCTATATTACTATGGTCATTTATATATATATACATATATATATATATAGTGTACCTAATCTATTTCACTGATCCACCATTTTATTTCTTAATCAATGCCAATTTGTTTTGATTACCATTATGTATTACAGTTTGAAAATCTGGTACTGCTAGCCCAATTTCTTTTGCATTTTTTTTATTCCCCTGATATTCTTGACCTTTGTGTTTCCAAATAATTTTTTTTTAGATCTATAAAGATTTTTTTGATAGTTTGGTACAGTACTTAATAAGTAAACTAATTTAGGTATTATTTCTATTTTTATAAATACTCATTTATAATAAAATAATCTTATTAATAACATTTAATGCTTCTTTTAAAAATTTGAACGATACATTTCTGTGCATATATGTTTAATATTGATATTACTTGATTCTTTATGGTACCCTTTAGCAAGATGTAGTTTCTAAGTTTATTTCTTTTAATTAGATGTATTTTTGTTTTTGTTTTATCTGAGATCATGATAGTTTTCTCTCTTTCTCTTTTAAACCTCAGCTGAAGCATAATAAATTCTGCTCCAGTCTGTTGGCTTTATTGTGTCTCTCTGTTTCAAGTAAGATTTTTGTGAACCAAACATGGTCAGATTCTGTTCATCTCATTTACATTCACATTTACATTTCCTCCATTCTATTTTCCTGCCTATCCTCAAGTCTTTTTTGCCTCTGATTACTGCTTCCCTTAATTTTCTATTTCTTCTAACAACCCCCAATCTTATCTTATTCCTTTTCTTTCCTACATTCCTATAGTGTGTATGTTATTTCCTCTTTGTGATAATTCTGATGAGTGTAAGGTTCACGCATTGTCCCCCTCCATTAAAAAAAAAAAAGTTCTCCCTATCTCACCTCTTTTATGGGATAATTTTTCCCCTTATTCCATTCCATTTTCCATTTCCCCAGTGTATCTCTTCTTCCTACCCTTTAACTTTATTTAAAAAAAAATTATCACATCATAGTCCACCCATGTTCTCTATATATATACTCCTAATAAATGCTTTAATGATAATTTTCTTAGGAGTTACAAGTATCATCTTTTAATATAAGAATATAAAGAGTTCAACTTTATTAAATACTTTATGATTTCTCTTTAATGTTTACCTTTTTATGCTTTTCTTGAAACTTGAATTTGAAAGTCAAAATTTATATTTAGCTCTGATCTTTTCATCAGAAAAGCTTGAAAGTCTTCTATTAAATATCCACTTCCCCCCACCCCCCATAAAGAGTTATACTCAGTTTTGCTTGGTGGTTTATTCTTGGTTGCAGTCCTTCATCCTCCTTGGACTTTTAAACTCTACAATCTGTTAAGTTAGAAGCTTCTAAATCTTGTGCTATCCTGACTTTAGCCCCACAATATTAAGAATTATTTCTTTCTGGATTCTTGAAGTATTTTCTCCATCTCAGAGCTATGGAATTTGGCTATAATTTTCTTGGGAGTTTTCATTTTGGGATTGCTTTAAGATGATCAATTGATTTCTCAATTTCTATTTTACCTTCTGGCTTTAGACTATCAGCGTAGTTTCTTTGATAATCTTAAAATAAGATGTCTTGGCTCTCTTTTATTTGGTGTTTGGGTAGTTCAACAATTTTGAAATTACCTTTTTGATCTATTTCCCATATCAGTTGTTTTTCCAATGAGATATTTGATATTTTCTTCTATTTTTTCATTCTTTTGATTTCGTTTTACTGTTTCTTGATGTCTCATGGAGTGATTAACTTAACTTCCACTTGCCCAATTCTAATTTTTAAGGCATTATTTTTTTATTTGAGTTAGCTTTTCTACCTCATTTTCCATTCTTTTCTTCATTCTACTTTTAAAAGAGTTCTCTCCCTCAATGAATTTTTAAACTTCTTTTCCCCATATGACCATTTTGCCTTTTAAGGCAATCTTTGTAGTTACTTTTTGTATTTTTTTTCGATTTGGCCAATTCTGCTTTTTAAAAAGTTTTTCCCATATTGGCTAACATGACAACAAAGGGAAGTAATGAATGTTGGAGGGGATGTGACAAAATTGGAAAATTATTGCATTTTAGGTGGAGTTGTGAATTGATCCAACCATTTTGGAGGGCAATTTGGAACTATGCCCAAAGGGCACTTAAAAGACTATCTGCCCTTTGATCCAGCCATACCACAGCTGGATTTGTACCCTAAAGAGATAATAAGGAAAAAGACATGTACAAAATTATTCATAGCTGTGTTCTTTGTGGTGGCAAAAAAATTGGAAAATGAGGGGATGCCCTTCAATTGGGGGATGGCTGAACAAATTGTGGTATATGTTGGTGATGGAATACTATTGTGCTCAAAGGAATAATAAAGTGGAGGAATTCCATGGAGACTGGAACAACCTCCAGGAATTTATGCAGAGTGAGAGGAGCAGAACCAGGAAAACATTGTACACAGAGACTGATACACTGTGGTACAATCAAATGTAATGGACTTCTCCATTAGTGGCAATGCAATGACCCTGAAGAACTTGGAGGAACCTAGAGGAAAAACCACTATCCACATCTAGAGGAAACACTGAGGGAGTAAAAACACCTAAGAAAAACAACTGCTTGAATACATGTGTCGAGGGAGATATGATTGGGGATATAGACTGTAAATGGTCATCCTAGTGCAAACATCAACAATATGGAAATAGGTTTTGATCAAGGACACATTTAAAACTCAATGGAATTATGAATTGGCTATGTGATGGGGTGGGGGAGAGGGTAGGGAAAGAACATGATTCTTGTAACGAGGGAAAAATATTCTAAATTGACTAATTAAATACAATTTTCAGAAAAAAGAATTAACATAAGAAAGTAAGGGTTTAAAAAATAAAATAAAATATTCTGATTGACATAAAAAAAGTTCTTCCCTTCAGAGGATTTTTGTGCCTCTTTTACCAGTTGGTCTATTCTGTTTTTTAAAGTATTATTTTCTTCAGTATTTTTTTGGTACCTCCTTTGCAAAGGTGCTGACTCTTTTTTCTGTGATATTCCTGTATCACTCCCATTTCTTTTCCCAATTTTTCTTCTACTTCTCTGATATTTAAAGTATTTTTGGGAGCTCCTCTACTAATTCTCTTTGGACTTGAGAGCAATTCATATTTTTCTTAGAAGATTTAGATGAAGTAATATTGACTCTTCTGTGTCTTCTGTGTTTGTGATTTAGTCTTCCCTGTCACCAAAATAATTGTCTATGGTTTTTTTTTGTTGTTGTTATTTGCTTATGTTCCAGCATTTTTCTTTATTTTAACTTTAAAAAATGCTAAAAGTAGGGCTCTGTTCCTGTGGGGAAGTGCATGCTATTTCAAGCTTCAGGTCTTTTGTGCAGCTATCTTCAGAGCTAGCTCTGGGGATCTATAAGTTTTTATCTCTTTCATGGTGGCATGGTCTAAGGAGGGGCATGTTTAATTCTCTACCAGCCTGTGCTCTGGACTCTGAGCAACCACAAGCCCTCTTTTCCACCTTGAAATTGTGACCAGGGTTCCCTACTTCCCTGTGGCCAAAAGTGTTGGCATATATTGAGCTCTTCCTCACCCCAAGACTGTGATCCAGGACATCTTCATTTGACTTGTTTTCCCACCTCTAATGATCTATGGTCTGAGATATTCCAAAGCTACTATAGCCTCTCTTTAAGGTCTACCCTGCACTGTATGATTTGTGCTTTCATATCCCACCAACACCCCAGTGATACAGATCTTTCCTGCCACTTTCCTTTGGGTTGGAAAATTGTTTCATTTTGATCTGTTGTTGATTCTGCCACTCTATTTGAAGTGTTATTTTAAGGTTGTTTGGAGGGAAATTTGGGAGAATTGAAGTGAGTTCCTCTTACTCCTTTTAGTGACCTCTTAATTTAAGTTGTTTTCCATTTGAATAAGCTTATTCAGTCAATTTAGAACATTATTCCTTGGTTACAATAATCACATTATTTCCCTCCCTCCCCTCCACCCCCTCTTCCTGCAGGCAAGCACAATTTCATTGGGTATCAGTCTCTGTGTACAATGTTTTCCTGGTTCTGCTCCTCTCACTCTGCATAAATTCCTGGAGGTTGTTCCAGTCTCCATGGAATTCCTCCACTTTATTATTCCTTTGAGTACAATAGTATTCCATCACCAACATATACCACAATTTGTTCAGCCATCCCCCAATTGAAGGGCATCCCCTCATTTTCCAATTTTTTGCCACCACAAAGAGCGCAGCTATGAATAATTTTGTACATGTCTTTTTCTTTATTATCTCTTTGGGGTACAAATCCAGCAGTGGTATGGCTGGATCAAAGGGCAGACCGCCTTTTATCGCCCTTTGGGCATAGTTCCAAATTGCCCTCCAAAATGGTTGGATCAATTCACAACTCCACCAGCAATGAATTAATGTCCCAACTTTGCCACATCCCCTCCAGCATTCATTACTTTCCTTTGCTGTCATATTAGCCAATCTGCTAGGTATGAGGTGATACCTCAAGAGTTTTTTTGATTTGCATTTCTCTGGTTATAAGAGATTTATAACACTTTTTATGTGCTTATTAATAGTTATGATTTATTTAACTGAAAATTGCCTATTCATGTCCCTTGCCCATTTTTCAATTGGAGAATGGCTTGATTTTTATACAACTAGTTTAGCTCTTTATAAATTTGAGTAATTAGACCTTTGTCAGAGGTTTTTGTAATGAAGATTGTTTCCCAATTTGTTGCATCCCTTCTAATTTTGGATGCATTAGTTTTGTTTGTACAAAACCTTTTAAATTTGATGTAATCAAAATTATTGATTTTGCATTTTGTGTTTTTTTCTATCTCTTGGTTGGTTTTAAAGTCTTTCTTTCCCCAAAGATCTGACAAGTATACTATTCTGTGTTCACCTAATTTTCTTATAGTTTCCTTCTTTATATTCAGGTCATTCACCCATTCTGAGTTTATCTTGGTGTAGGGTGTGAGATGTTGATTCAAACTTAATCTCTCCCATACTGTCTTCCAATTTTCCCAGCAGTTTTTTATCAAAAAGTGGGTTTTGGTCCCCAAAACTGGGATCTTTGGGTTTATCATAGACTGTCTTGCTGAGGTCATTTACCCCAAGTCTATTCCACTGATCCTCTTTTCTGTCTCTTAGCTAGTACCAAATTGTTTTGATAACCACTGCTTTATAGTGTAGTTTGAGATCTGGGACTGCAAGTCATCCTTCCTTTGCATTTTTTTTTCATGATTTCCCTGGATATCCTTGATATTTTGTTCTTACAAATGAAATTTGTTAGGTTTTTTTCTAATTCTGTAAAAAAGCTTTTTGGTAGCTCAATGGGTATGGCACTAAATAAGTAGATTAATTTGGGTAGGATTGTCATTTTTATTATGTTAGCTCATCCCACCCATGAGCAATCAATGTTTTTCCAATTGTTTAGATCTAGTTTTAATTGTGTGGAGATTGTTTTGTAGTTGTGTTCGTATAGTTCCTGTGTTTGTCTCGGCAGATAGATTCCTAAGTATTTTATTTTGTCTAGGGTGATTTTAAAAGGAATTTCTCTTCCTAATTCTTGCTGCTGAAATGGGTTGGAGATATATAGAAATTCTGATTACTTATGCAGGTTTATTTTGTATCCTGAAACTTTGCTAATATTGTTGATTGTTTTGACTAGCTTTTTGGTTGATTCTCTAGGATTCTTTAAGTAGACTATCATATCAACCGCAAAGAGTGATAGCTTGGTCTCCTCATTGCCAATTTTAATACCTTCAATTTATTTTTCTTCTCTAATTGCTCCTGCTAGTGTTTCTAATACAATGTGAAATAATAGAGGTGATAATGGGCATCCTTGTTTCACTCCTGATCTTATTGGGAATTCTTCTAGTTTATACCCATTGCAGATGATGTTTGCTGATGGTTTTAGATATGTACGGTTTATTATTTTTAGGATCGGCCCTTCTTATTTTTAGGAAAGACCCTTCTGATTTACTGATTGACAAAAGAGAAAATAGTTTCTGATCAAGGTACTTATAGCCTTGCCATGGCTCTAGACAAAATAGATGCATAATAATAGCATCTAATTTTCAAGAGTTGAAATGAGCATCAAATAAGATAATATATGTAAAATGCTTAACAGTGTCTGACACATAATAGGAACTATATAAATTCTACTATGATAATGATTATGATCTTGCTACTGACTCCTTGCTCTGGGTTGCTTTTTTTTGTATGAGGAGATGAAGTTCTCCCAGCCATAGCAGCCTAGAATCTTTCTCTCATAAACACTTTTTTCCTTTGTTCCTATCCTTGTTCCCTTTGGGAGCACTACATTCATGTTCTACCTAAAATGGTCTCTCTGCAACTCATTTGATTGGTACAGATCCAATCCCTGAGATCTTCATTGATTTTGAGGCTAGGCATTGCCTCCTCCCCAGCCTCTTCTTTGCTGTGGAACGGTTAGAGTTAAGTTTCCTGGATCTCTTATCTCTTTTCTTCATTCCTTATTAGATAATTCACAGAATACCCTGACTTCCTCATCTCCTTTCAAGACTCAGAAGCTACCTTCTCCAGGTACCCTTTTCTTAACTCTCTTATATCTAGTGCATCCCTTCCACTAATTATTTTTTTCTTTATCCTTTATATGGTTGATTTCTATATATTTGTTTGCTTGTTTTTTCCTTTATCAAATTGGAGGCTCCTGGAGAAAAGGGACTGTCTTTTGCTTTTCTTTGCATCTGAGCACTTAGCACAGTGGTTGGCACATAGTAGGCATTTAATAAATGTTTATTGCCTGACTGGCCATAATTTTGGTGGTCCAGACTACTCACCTGCCTTACCTCTTTGCTGATGAGGCAATCTCTTAGAAGTGGCACAAACTTCCTTTATCTAAAAACTCTATATAAGTTTGAGCTATGAATAGCTTTGGAGTCTTGGGTTTGGGTGTGCATCTTGCTTCAGGTTTGAGTTATGTGGCTGCCCATGGAGGTAGGAGCAGTGAAGGCCTCCTACCTATTCTCTTCTTCATTAGTATCCATTGTTTTCTCAGAGCTTCCATTTCTGTGTGGCACTGTATCTCTCCCTCTCTTATTGTTCCTCTACTATACATCTTTCCTCTCCATCATAGTTTCTTTCCCACACCTAGAATGCAATCCCCTCACCTTCACCTTTTGGAATTACAAGCTTCCTTCAAGTTTTAGCACATGTACCACCTCCTATATGGAACCCATGTAGATAGAACCCTTCATTTCTTCATGGCCTTCTCTACTCTAAAATTAATTTCTATTTCTCTTGTATATATATATTGTAATTATTTATTTGAATATTATTCTCTTGTCTCAAGGGATTGTAAGGTCCTTTTATAAAAGTCTTACCTTTCTTTCTTAGTAATGTCTCTAACATAGAAGGGCAAGGGTTAGGCAAATGGAGTTAAGAGACTTGACCAGGGTCACACATCTAGGAAGTTTCTGAGACCAGATTTGAACTCAGGTCTTGATTCCAAGCTTGGCCCTCTATCCATTGGGCAACCTAGATGCCTCAGGAAGTTCCTTTTAATGTAGAGATCACTTCATTTGGTCTCTTTGGTTGGCACAGTCCCTAGCACACATTAGGTATTAATGAAGTAATGGCTATTAAAGGAACAAATGAATGAATGATTTGCGCATAAGGAGTCCTGCTTACCAAAAGAAGTGACTACAAAACCCAATGTTCTTTCTCAGAGAACTTAGGAGCATCTCTGGTAAGCACTCTTACTTATTCATTAATTGACAAAGCACTCTCCTTTCTCTAAAAACCTAGAGTCATAGGATAAGAGGAAAAAACTTTGGAGGATATGAATAGAAAAGTACTGCTTTCAAGGAGCATATATTCTTTTTTTTTAATTGATAACAATATTAACATTTAATGCATATATAGACTATATGTAGTGCTGTAAAGGTTTGCAAAGCACTTAAAAATAATATAGTAGCGGTTAAGATGGCGGCTTAGAGAAAGCTAAAGCTCAGATCTCCTGAAAACCCTTCCTGACTGATCTCAAACGATAAGCTCCTAAGGCGCCGAAATTCAAAACGATCAACAGCACAGACCCTGGGAACCCTCCTCCTGGACCTGGACCCGGATCAAAAGGTACGGCTCCCCTTAAAAGCCAGAACCCGAGATCCCTCGGACCTCAGGGGTAGGAGCGCAGAGTCCAAGGCTCCCGGAAGCCGCAGCCCGGCCGGGCTCAGAGAGCAGAACCCTCAGGGCCTACTACAGTCCCGGTGAAAGTTACTGCCTGGGGCTTCCGCTGCAGAGAGCTGGTCGAAACAACAGCAACCCTCAGGGCGGGCAAGACAGCCTCCCGGGCTGGATCCTGCTATCCAAGTCTCAGTGAAAGTCCTCACCCTCGGAGCTTGGGCTAGCTGCAGCCCATCCCCCTGCAGGCCGACGAAACAGCCTCACGGCCAGCGATTCTGAAGGCAACTTCCGGAAAGCGAGCCGGGGGGAGAGTGTGGCCTTGTGGTCCGACCCTTCCATTCCAGTTCCAGTGAGGCATATTCAGTTTAACCCAGGGAAAGCTCATAGAACTATCTGCCCAGGACTAAAGCCTCTGAACACCAGACAGAGAAAAGAAAAACTAATCCTCCACATTCAGAAATGGCAAACTCCACAGAACCACAGAAGCCCCAAAATACCAAGAAAAATAAGAAGAAAGGGGCGACTTTGGACACATTCTATGGAGCCAAAATACAAAATACAGAGCAGACAGAAGATAATATAAAAGAAAATGCTCCAAAACCTTCCAAAGGAAATGGAAACTCTCCACAAACCTATGAAGAATTTGAATCAGAAATGACCAAAAAGATGGAAGCCTTCTGGGAGGAAAAGTTGGAAATAATGCAAAAGAAATTCACGCATCTACAAAACCAGTTTGACCAAACTGTAAAAGAAAACCAGGCTTTAAAGGCCAGAATCAGGCAGCTGGAAGACAACGATCGTGTAAAAGAGCAAGAATCAATAAAGCAAAGCCAAAATACCAAGAAATTAGAAGAGAACATAAAATATCTCACCGACAAGGTGATAGATCTGGAAAATAGGGGGAGAAGGGATAATTTAAGAATAATTGGACTCCCTGAAAAACCAGAAATAAACACCAAACTGGACATGGTGATACAAGATATAATCAAAGAAAATTGCCCCGAGATTCTAGAACAAGGGGGCAATACAGCCACTGACAGAGCTCACAGAACACCTTCTACACTAAACCCCCAAAAGACAACTCCCAGGAATGTAATTGCCAAATTCCAAAGCTATCAAACAAAAGAAAAAATCCTACAGGAAGCCAGAAAAAGACAATTTAGATATAAAGGAATGCCAATCAGGGTCACCCAAGACCTTGCAAGTTCTACTCTGAATGATCGTAAGGCATGGAACATGATCTTCAGAAAGGCAAGAGAGCTGGGTCTCCAACCAAGAATCAGCTACCCAGCAAAACTGACTATATACTTCCAAGGGAAAGTATGGGCATTCAACAAAATAGAAGACTTCCAACTTTTTGCAAAGAAAAGACCAGAGCTCTGTGGAAAGTTTGATACCGAAAATCAAAGAGCAAGGAATACCTGAAAAGGTAAATATTAAGGAAAGGGGAAAATGTTATCTTCTTCTTTTACTCAAACTCTCTTCTATAAGGACTACATTTATATCAACCTATGTATACTAACATGTGGGGAAAATGTAATGTATAAATAGGGGGTAAAGAAAGACCAAATAGAATAATCATTCTCACACAAAGATTCACATGGGAAGGGGAGGGGAAGAAAACTCCTATAAGAAGGAGAGGAAGAGGGGGGGGGGTTACTTAAACCTCAATCTCAGGGAAATCAGCTCTGAGAGGGAAAAACATCCAGATCCATTGGGATCTTGAATTCTATCTTACCCAACAAGGGTAAGGAGAAGGGAAAACCAAGGGGGGGAGGGGGAGAGGGAGAACAAAAAGGGAGGGAAAGAGAGGGGGGAGGGGGAGGGAAGAAAAAGGGAGGGACTAAAAAGGGAAACATCAAGGGAGGGGACAAGGGGGACTGTTTCAAAGTAAATCACTGGACTAAAAGGTAGAGCCGAAGAAGAAAAGGTTAGAATTAGGGAAGGCAATCAAAATGCCAGGGAGTCCACAAATGACAATCATAACTTTGAACGTGAATGGGATGAACTCACCCATAAAACGTAGACGAATAGCAGAATGGATTAGAATCCAAAACCCTACCATATGTTGTCTTCAAGAAACACACATGAGGCGGGTTGACACCCACAAGGTCAGAATTAAAGGATGGAGTAAGACCTTCTGGGCTTCAACTGATAGAAAGAAGACAGGAGTGGTAATCATGATATCTGATAAAGCCAATGCAAAAATAGACCTGATCAAAAGGGATAGGGAAGGTAATTATATTTTGTTAAAAGGGACTATAGACAATGAGGAAATATCATTAATCAATATGTATGCACCAAATAATATAGCACCCAAATTTCTAATGGAGAAACTAGGAGAATTGAAGGAAGAAATAGACAATAAAACCATACTAGTGGGAGACTTAAACCAACCATTATCAAATTTAGATAAATCAAATCAAAAAATAAATAAGAAAGAGGTAAAAGAAGTGAATGAAATCTTAGAAAAATTAGAATTAATAGACATATGGAGAAAAATAAATAGGGATAAAAAGGAATACACCTTCTTCTCAGCACCACATGGCACATTCACAAAAATTGACCATACATCAGGTCACAGAAACATAGCACACAAATGCAGAAAAGCAGAAATAATGAATGCAGCCTTCTCAGATCACAAGGCAATAAAAATAATGATTAGTAATGGTACATGGAAAACCAAATCTAAAACCAATTGGAAATTAAACAACATGATACTCCAAAACCATTTAGTTAAAGAAGAAATCATAGAAACAATTAATAATTTCATCGAGGAAAATGACAATGGCGAAACATCCTTTCAAACCTTTTGGGATGCAGCCAAAGCGGTAATCAGAGGTATATTCATATCCCTGAATGCTTATATTAACAAACAAGGGAGAGCAGAGATCAATCAATTGGAAATGCAAATGAAAAAACTGGAAAGCGATCAAATTAAAAACCCCCAGCAGAAAACCAAATTAGAAATCCTAAAAATTAAGGGAGAAATTAATAAAATCGAAAGTGATAGAACTATTGATTTAATAAATGAGACAAGAAGCTGGTACTTTGAAAAAACAAACAAAATAGACAAGGTACTGGTCAATCTAGTTAAAAAAAGGAAGGAAGAAAAGCAAATTCACAGCATTAAAGATGAAAAGGGGGACAGCACCTCCAATGAGGAGGAAATTAAGGCAATCATTAGAAATTACTTTGCCCAATTATATGGCAATAAATACACCAATTTAGGAGAAATGGATGAATATATACAAAAATACAAACTGCCTAGACTAACAGAAGAGGAAATAGAATTCCTAAATAATCCCATATCAGAAATTGAAATCCAACAAGCCATCAAAGAACTTCCTAAGAAAAAGTCCCCAGGGCCTGATGGATTCACCTGTGAATTCTATCAAACATTCAGAGAACAGTTAATCCCAATACTATACAAACTATTTGACATAATAAGCAAAGAGGGAGTTCTACCAAACTCCTTTTACGACACAAACATGGTACTGATTCCAAAACCAGGCAGGTCAAAAACAGAGAAAGAAAACTATAGACCAATCTCCCTAATGAATATAGATGCAAAAATCTTAAATAGGATACTAGCAAAAAGACTCCAGCAAGTGATCAGAAGGATCATTCACCATGATCAAGTAGGATTCATACCAGGGATGCAGGGCTGGTTCAACATTAGGAAAACCATCCACATAATTGACCACATCAACAAGCAAACTAGCAAGAATCACATGATTATTTCAATAGATGCAGAAAAAGCCTTTGATAAAATACAACACCCATTCCTATTAAAAACATTAGAAAGCATAGGAATAGAAGGGTCATTCCTAAAAATAATAAACAGTATATATCTAAAACCAACAGCTAATATCATCTGCAATGGGGATAAACTAGATGCATTCCCAATAAGATCAGGAGTGAAACAAGGATGCCCATAATCACCTCTACTATTTGACATTGTACTAGAAACACTAGCAGTAGCAATTAGAGAAGATAAAGGAATTGAAGGCATCAAAATAGGCAAGGAGGAGACCAAGTTATCACTCTTTGCGGATGACATGATGGTCTACTTAAAGAATCCTAGAGATTCAACCAAAAAGCTAATTGAAATAATCAACAACTTTAGCAAAGTTGCAGGATACAAAATAAACCCACATAAATCATCAGCTTTTCTATATATCTCCAACACAGCTCAGCAGCAAGAACTAGAAAGAGAAATCCCATTCAAAATCAACTTAGACAAAATAAAATACCTAGGAATCTACCTCCCAAGACAAACACAGGAACTATATGAACACAACTACAAAACACTCGCCACACAACTAAAACTAGACTTGAACAAATGGAAAAACATTAACTGCTCATGGATAGGACGAGCCAATATAATAAAAATGACCATCCTACCCAAACTTATTTATCTATTTAGTGCCATACCCATTGAACTACCAAAATACTTCTTCACTGATTTAGAAAAAACCATAACAAAGTTCATTTGGAAGAACAAAAGATCAAGGATATCCAGGGAAATAATGAAAAAAACCACATATGATGGGGGCCTTGCAGTCCCTGACCTAAAACTATATTACAAAGCAGCAGTCATCAAAACAATTTGGTACTGGCTAAGAAACAGAAAGGAAGATCAGTGGAATAGACTGGGGGAAAGCGACCTCAGCAAGACAGTATACGATAAACCCAAAGATCCCAGCTTTTGGGACAAAAATCCACTATTCGATAAAAACTGCTGGGAAAATTGGAAGACAGTGTGGGAGAGACTAGGAATAGATCAACACCTCACACCCTACACCAAGATAAATTCAAAATGGGTGAGTGACTTAAACATAAAGAAGGAAACCATAAGTAAATTGGGTAAACACAGAATAGTATACATGTCAGACCTTTGGGAGGGGAAAGGCTTTAAAACCAAGCAAGATATAGAAAGAATCACAAAATGTAAAATAAATAATTTTGACTACATCAAACTAAAAAGCTTTTGTACAAACAAAACCAATATAACTAAAATCAGAAGGGAAACAACAAATTGGGAAAAAATCTTCATAGAAACCTCTGACAAAGGTTTAATTACTCATATTTATAAAGAGCTAAATCAATTGTACACAAAATCAAGCCATTCTCCAATTGATAAATGGGCAAGGGAAATGGATAGGCAGTTCTCAGATAAAGAAATCAAAACTATTAACAAGCACATGAAGAAGTGCTCTACATCTCTTATAATCAGAGAGATGCAAATCAAAACAACTCTGAGGTATCACCTCACACCTAGCAGATTGGCTAACATGATAGCAAAGGAAAGTAATGAATGCTGGAGGGGATGTGGCAAAATAGGGACATTAATTCATTGCTGGTGGAGCTGTGAACTGATCCAACCATTCTGGAGGGCAATTTGGAACTATGCCCAAAGGGTGCTAAAAGAATATCTACCCTTTGACCCAGCCATAGCACTGCTGGGTCTGTACCCCAAAGAGATAATGGACACAAAGACTTGTACAAAAATATTCATAGCTGCGCTCTTTGTGGTGGCCCAAAACTGGAAAACGAGGGGATGCCCATCAATTGGGGAATGGCTGAACAAACTGTGGTATATGTTGGTGATGGAGTACTATTGTGCTAAAAGGAATAATAAAGTGGAGAAGTTCCATGGAGACTGGAACAACCTCCAGGAAGTGATGCAGAGCAAGAGGAGCAGAACCAGGAGAACATTGTACACAGAGACAAACACACTGTGGTACAATCGAACGTAATGGACTTCTCCATTAGTGGCAGTGTAATGTCCCTGAACAACTTGCAGGGACCCAGGAGAAATAAACACCATTCATAAGCAAAGGATAAACTATGGGAGTGGAAACACCGAGAAAAAGCAACTGCCTGAATACAGAGGTTGAGGGGACATGACAGAGGATAGACTCTAAATGAACACTCTAATGCAAATACTATCAACAAAGCAATGGGTTCAAATCAAGAAAACATCTAATGCCCAGTGGACTTACGCGTCGGCTATGGGGGGTGGGGGGGGGAGGAAAAGAAAATGATCTATGTCTTTAACGAATAATGCTTGGAAATGATCAAATAAAATATATTAAAAAAAAAAACAAAAAAAAACCTAAAAAAAATAATATAGTAATTGATTTTCACAACAACCATGGCAGGTAGGTGCTATTATTATTCCCATTTTACAGATGAGGATATTGAGGAAGCTAGAGGTTAAAGGATTTATCCAAGGTAACACATCTATTATGTGTATGAGGCCACATTTGAACACATTTGATTCCAGACATGTTGTTCTATACATCATGTCACCTAGCAGTGACTGAATTTTTAATTGAACAATGTTATGATAATAAAAAAATGTGACATCTGTACTCCAATTTTCTTTTTTAAAATGTTAATCTGTTATTTCTTTTTTTTAAATAATATTTTATTAGATCATTTCCAAACATTATTCATTAAAGACAAAGATCATTTTCTTTTCCTCCCCCCACCCCCCAAAGCCGACGTGTGATTCCACTGGGTGTCACATGTGTTCTTGATTCGAACCCATTTCCATGTTGTTAATATTTGCATTAGAGTTTCCTTTAGAGTCTCTCGTCTGTCATGTCCCCTCAACCGCTGTAGTCAGGCAGTTGCTTTTCCTCGGTGTTTCTATTCCCATAGTTTATCCTTTGCTTATGAATAGTGTTTTTTCTCCTAGATCCCTGCAGATTGTTCGGGGACATTACACCACTTCTAATGGAGAAGTCCATTACTTTCGATTATACCACAGTGTATTAGTCTCTGTGTACAATGTTCTCCTGGTTCTGCTCCTCTTGCTCTGCATCACTTCCTGGAGGTCGTTCCAGTCTCCATGGAATTCCTCCACTTTATTATTCCTTTTAGCACAATAGTATTCCATCACCAACATATACCATAATTTGCTCAGCCATTCCCCAAATGATGGGCATCCCCTCGTTTTCCAGTTTTTGGCCACCACAAAAAGCACAGCTATGAATATTTTTGTATAAGTCTTTTTGTCCATTATCTCTTTGGGGTACAGACCCAGCAGTGCTATAGCTGGATCAAAGGGTAGATATTCTTTTGTCGCCCTTTGGGCATAGTTCCAAATTGCCCTCCAGAATGGTTGGATCAGTTCACAACTCCACCAGCAATGAATTAATGTCCCTACTTTGCCACATCCCCTCCAGCATTCATTACTTTCCTTTGCTATCATGCTAGGCAGTCTGCTTGGTGTGAGGTGATACCTCAGAGTTGTTTTGATTTGCATCTCTCAGATTATAAGAGATTTAGAACACTTCTTCATGTGCTTATTAATACTTTTGATTTCTTTATCTGAGAACTGCCTATCCATGTCCTTTGCCCATTTATCAATTAGAGAATGGCTTGATTTTTTTTACAATTGATTTAGCTCTTTATAAATTTGAGTAATTAAACCTTTGTCAGAGGTTTCTATGAAGATTTTTTCCCAATTTGTTGTTTCCCTTCTGATTTTAGTTACATTGGTTTTGTTTGTACAAAATCTTTTTAATTTGATGTAGTTAAAATTATTTATTTTACATTTTGTGATCCTTTCTATGTCTTGCTTGGTTTTAAAGCCTTTCCCCTCCCAAAGGTCTGACATGTATACTATTCTGTTTACCCAATTTACTTATGGTTTCCTTCTTTATGTTCATGTCAGTCACCCATTTTGAATTTATCTTGGTATAGGGTGTGAGGTGTTGATCTATTCCTAGTCTCTCCCACATTGTCTTCCAATTTTCCAAACAGTTTTTATCGAATAGTGGATTTTTGTCCCAAAAGCTGGGATCTTTGGGTTTATCGTATACTGTCTTGCTGAGGTCGCTTGCCCCCAGTCTATTCCATTGATCCTCCTTTCTGTCTCTTAGCCAGTACCAGATTGTTTTGATGACTGCTGCTTTGTAATATAGTTTAAGGTCTGGGACTGCAAGGCCCCCATCATATGTGTTTTTTTTTTCATTATTTCCCTGGATATCCTTGATCTTTTGTTATTCCATATGAATTTTGTTATGGTTTTTTCTAAACCAGTAAAGAAATATTTTGGGACTTCAATGGATATGGCACTAAATAGATAAATAAGTTTGGGTAGGATGGTCATTTTTATTATATTGGCTCGTCTTATCCATGAGCAGTTAATGTTTTTCCAATTGCTCAAGTCTAGTTTTAGTTGTGTGGAGAGTGTTTTGTAGTTGTGTTCATATAGTTCCTGTGTTTGTCTTGGGAGATAGATTCCTAGGTATTTTATTTTGTCTTAGGTGATTTTGAATGGGATTTCTCTTTCTAGTTTTTTCTGCTGAACTATGTTGGAGATATATAGAAATGCTGATGACTTATGTGGGTTTATTTTGTATCCTGCAACTTTGCTAAAATTGTTGATTATTTCAATTAGCTTTTTGGTTGAATCTCTAGGATTCTTTAAGTAGACCATCATGTTATCTGCAAAGAGTGATAACTTGGTCTCCTCCTTGCCTATTTTGATGCCTTCAATTTCTTTTTCTTCTCTAATTGCTACTGCTAGTGTTTCTAGTACAATGTCAAATAGTAGAGGTGATACTGGACATCCTTGTTTCACTCCTGATCTTATTGGGAATGCATCTAGTTTATCCCCATTGCAGATGATATTAGCTGATGGTTTTAGATATATACTGTTTATTATTTTTAGGAACGACCCTTCTATTCCTATGCTTTCTAGTGTTTTTAATAGGAATGGGTGTTGTATTTTATCAAAAGCTTTTTCTGCGTCTATTGAGATAATCATGTGATTCTTATTGGTTTGTTTGTTGATGTGGTCAATTATGTGGATGGTTTTCCTAATATTGAACTAGCCCTACATCCCTGGTATAAATCCTACTTGATCATGGTGGATGACCCTTCTGATCACTTGTTGGAGTCTTTTTGCTAGTATCCTATTTAAGATTTTTGCATCTATATTCATTAGGGAGATTGGTCTATAGTTTTCTTTCTCTGTTTTTGACCTGCCTGGTTTTGGAATCAGTACCATGTTTGTGTCATAAAAGGAGTTTGGTAGAACTCCCTCTTTGCTTATTATGTCAAATAATTTGTATAGTATTGGGATTAACTGTTCTCTGAATTTTTTATTGAATCCATCAGGCCCTGGGGATTTTTTCTTAGGAAGTTCTTTGATGGCTTGTTGGATTTCATTTTCTGATATGGGGTTATTTAAGACATCTATTTCCTCTTCTGTTAGTCTAGGCAGTATGTATTTTTGTATATATTTATCCATGTCACCTAAATTGGTGTATTTATTGCCATATAATTGGGCAAAGTAATTTCTAATGATTGCCTTAATTTCCTCTTCATCTGAGGTGCTGTCCCCCTTTTCATCTTTGATGCTGTTAATTTGCTTTTCTTCCTTCCTTTTTTTAATTAGATTGACCAGTACTTTGTCTATTTTGATTGTTTTTTCAAAGTACCAGCTTCTTGTCTTATTTATTAAATCAATAGTTCTATCACTTTCGATTTTATTAATTTCTCCCTTAATTTTTAGGATTTCTAGTTTGGTTTTCTGCTGGGGGGTTTTAATTTGATCTCTTTTGAGTTTTTTTATTTGCATTTCCAACTGATTGATCTCTGCTCTCCCTAGTTTGTTGATATATGCAATCAGGTATATGAATTTATCTCTGATTACCGCTTTGGCTGCATCCCAAAAGGTTTGAAAGGATGTCTCGCCATTTTCATTTTCCTCGATAAAATTGTTAATTGTTTCTATGATTTCTTCTCTAACTTAACGATTTTGGAGTATCATATTGTTTAATTTCCAATTAGTTTTTGATTTGGTTTTCCATGTACCTTTACTGATCATTATTTTTATTGCCTTGTGATCTGAGGAGGCTGCATTTATTATTTCTGCTTTTCTGCATTTGTGTGCTATGTTTCTGTGACCTGATGTATGGTCAATTTTTGTGAATGTGCCATGTGGTGCTGAGAAGAAGGTGTATTTCTTTTTATCCCTATTTACTTTTCTCCATATGTCTATTAATTCTAATTTTTCTAAGATTTCATTCACTTTTTTCACCTCCTTCTTATTTATTTTTTGGTTTGATTTATCTAAATTTGATAATGGTTGGTTTAAGTCTCCCACTAATATGGTTTTACTGTCTATTTCTTCCTTCAATTCTCCTACTTTTTCCATTAGAAATTTGGGTGCTGTATTATTTGGTGCATACATGTTGATTAGTGATATTTCCTCATTATCTAAAGTCCCTTTTAACAAAATATAATTACCTTCCCTATCCCTTTGATCAGGTCTATTTTTGCTTTGGCTTTATCAGATATCATGATTACAACTCCTGCCTTCTTTCTGTCAGTTGAGGCCCAGAAGGTCTTACTCCATCCTTTAATTCTGACCTTGTGGGTGTCAACCCGCCTCATGTGTGTTTCTTGAAGACAACATATGGTAGGGTTTTGGATTCTAATCCATTCTGCTATTCGTCTATGTTTTATGGGTGAGTTCATCCCATTCACGTTCAAAGTTATGACTGTCATTTGTGGACTCCCTGGCATTTTGATATCCTTCCTTAGTTCTAACCTTTTCTTCGTGACTTCGGGACTTTTTTCGTGAGACTCCGATGGAAGGATCCAGCCAGGGGGTTACAAGCTCCTCCCTCTTTCTGTTTCCCTGCTGTCTGGGTTCCCCCTCGACTGGGTTAGGTTGTTTTTAGGATGTGGCCTTCAGAATAGCAGGCCATGGGGCTCTGAGGTTGCCTCTGCTGCCTCAGACTCGGACTCGGCGCTCTGGGTTGGAGGGGATGGTTCCTAGGACCTTCCTTCTGCCTACCCCTTAGGTCTGAGTGGTTTCGGGTTCTGGCTTTTGGGGGGGGGTATACCTTTTGATCCAGGTCCAGGTCCAAGAGGAGGACTCCCGGAGTCTATGCTGTTGATCGTTTTGAATTTCGGTGCCCTAGGAGCATTCGATTTGAGATCGGTAAGGAAGGGTTTCAGGAGATCTGGACTTTAGCTTTCTCTAAGCTGCCATCTTGACTGGAAGTCAAGGAGCATATATTCTTAATATTGGAAGACAATAAAAATCAAGAGTTTGGTTCCCTGGCATATATTCCTTCAGCCAACATCATTAGCTGAAGTTTAAGAGGGGAAGGGAAGTAATCCTCACACTGGCTACCAGCAGTCA
Source organism: Monodelphis domestica (assembly GCF_027887165.1). Lineage (NCBI taxonomy): Eukaryota > Metazoa > Chordata > Mammalia > Didelphimorphia > Didelphidae > Monodelphis > Monodelphis domestica. The sequence goes on from NC_077232.1 coordinate 99,370,868, forward strand.
TTTATTACATGCCTACCATGGTTGATACTTAGTAGGTATTTTTGTTTCTGTCAGTACAATTTCCCTACCAGTTGGTTTATGTTGGATAAAAGTTGAATATTTGAAGGTAACAGTGTATTTTTTCTTTGAGGTACTGGGAAGAACAATATCATTGTGTATCAAAGAGAAATACAATCACCAAATTTCAGACTTGAAAGGGACTTCAGAGTTAATCTAGTCCAACTGAAGCCTGAAAAACAAATTCTCACTATTACAAACCATATAACTTTTTCTTGAAAACTTCTGGTCCAGGAGAACTCCTTATAGCCTCAGGTAGACCATTCCACTTGGGGAAAGTTTTACTTGTTTAATTGTTAGACAGCATTAATTGTTGTAAGAGATAATATCGAGGGAGTATATTTGATGGGTAAGTGATAACTAATGGATCAGGTAGTTATCTTCTTTTTGCCTACCCTCCTCCCTCTATACCTCCCTTCCTCTCATTTTCTCCCTCTCTCTCAACCTCCCTCTTCAGCCTGTTCAGCTTCCCTCTCCTTTGTCTTCTTCTGCTTACTAAATTACTCAGGGTGAGTTTGTGCTGTCTCAAATGAAAATACTTTCTATCTTCTTTTATCTTAAGTAAGGTTTTATTTGGGGAAGACAGGAAAAGATGAAGGATGGAGGTAAGAGGGTTGGGGTTTTCTCTATTATCTATAGTGAGTCTTAAGTTAGAGGATATTGAGAAAAATGACAATTCAGTCACTACTATGAAACAGAGCAAGTCAAAGAGAGATATATGGACTATTGTCCTTCTTCTTCTGCCTTCCAATCATCCAGGCCACCTCCAACTTGATTGTCCCAAGTCCCAGAGATAAATCCAGCTTCTTCCTTAAAAGTCATCACCATCAGCCAAGAAGCCCAGAAAATCCATTAGCAGTTGACTCTTGCCTTCAACTGTTTCCAGGTAACATTCCAAATGGAATCTTCCTGTGATTGACAGCTGATCAACCTCCAGCTTCTCATCTTGCTGCATGCTTTCCCTCTGGCTTTTGTATGCTTTCCCAATTCCTCTTTCACATTGTTTAATTGTTGGAATTGTTTTAATTGTTGTTTTTTCCCTTACAGTAAACCTAAATTTGTGCTTTCTCATATCTACTTATTGCTTCTAGTTTTATCCTTTGGGTGATGAAATATGACAAGTTTTAATTATTCTTCCACATGTAATGTTCCAGGTATTTGAAGACAAGTTTCATGTCCTTTCCTCATCTTGTAGAGCCTTCACTTCTCCAGACTAAACCTGCACAGGAACTTAAACAAATCCTTATGTGGCATATATTCACCATTTTAACTGCCCTTTTCTAATGGCTGCTTTCTAGCATGTCAATCTTCTTTCTAAAATATGATACCTAGAAGTGAAAACAATATTCTAGAAGTGATTCTATCAGGTTAGTCACATGACTCATATTTTTCACCTTCTTAATCCTTGAAGCCATGCCTCTCTTACTGTAGCCTGAAATTTCATTAGCTTTTATCTTTTCTACCACACCACACATTTGAGTTTGTAGTATTCTAAAAGTCTCAGATTATTTTCAGACAAATTGATGTCTCATCATGCCTTCTCCATCTTATACTACTAAAGCTGATTTCCTGAGCCCAAATTTTATATTTTATACTTATCCTGGTTAAATTTAATTTTATTAGATTCCATCTAATTTTCTAACATGTTAAGATATTTCAGATTTCTAATTGCCCTTCACTGTATTAGCTATTCCTCCTAGCTTAGTGCCATTTGCAAATTTGATAAGTGTTTCTATGCCTTTACCTAAATCAGGGATATAAATGGTCAATAGCATAGGTCCAAGACAGAACAGGGATATTGATACGGAATCTTGTGTCATTAATAATTCCTATTTGAGTCTAGCCATTTAATCAATTCAGGATCCATTTAATGGTATTATCTTCTGGCTCACATATCTCCATCCATTCCACATTATGATAATAGAAAGAAATACTTTATCTAACTTGTCACTGAAGTTTAGAAAAACCTATATCTTCTATATTTCCCTGACCTACTAGTTTAGTTACTCTGTCAAAAAGGGAATTGAAATTGGTTTGTAGATCATAGGAGGAGGATTTGATAGAGAAAAAGCATTAATTGTTTAATTAATTGTCACAAAATAATTGTGAAATTATTTCAATCAACAAAACAATATTTTTACAACTAATTATAGTATAAAAGACTTGAATTTGGAATCAGTTGACCTGAGTTCAAATCCTGGCTCTCCTAAAGAGCCTCAGTTTCCTCATTTGTAGAATGTGAGGGTTAGATGCTCAGAGAAGTCCCTACTCATCCTAACTCTATTGAAAGAACCCTGTTCTCCCTCTGTGGCAGGTTTCCCAGATACCTGACATATTCTTGCTCTTTCCTATGTAGATATGGCCAGCTAAGGTATGAAAAGGGGCATTAAAGTACACATTTAGCAAAAAGAATAAAAGGTCTATATCTGGCATATGATTGACTTTGTACTATTGGACCAAAGCTCTAAGAAAAGAATAATGGCATGCTTTAGCAGAAAGAACACTGGACTGGGAGGAAGAAGACCTATGTTTGCATCCCACCTATGATCTTAAATTCACCAATTGACAATTACTTGAGCTTAAACAATAAGCATTTATAGAGTACTTATTACCTAGATAATGTACTAGACAAAAAAAGAGAAAAAGAAAAATATAAAATAATTCCTTTGTCTCGAGACAAGTCTGTTGGCTCCTCTGAACCTCAGTTTCCTCTCCTATATAATGGGGACAATAATATAGGAACTAGCTACCTCATGAGAATGTTGTCAGGAAAGAAACTGGCAAATCTTAAAACACTAAATCAATGTGAATTATTATTATCATTAAGTCACACAAGCAATTAAAATAAACTATTTCTCACATGTACTTTGAACACAAATGAAGCAAGCTTTCCCAGTGCTCAGCAACAAAACTTCCACACTCATTAGTCTTGCACAAAGAGCTCAGAGTTTTCCCTCAGGTCCTAGTCAGATTGCTCAAACACTCTGGAAAATTTATCTGACATTCCCCGAAAGGAGATGTGGAGATGCAGTTGAAAACGCATGAAAGGGTCCAGAGTCCATTTTGAAATTTAACAAATATTGCTGCATTTTCAAGGACACGCTGCTGTTTGCTTCTCTGTATAATACTCTTTTCCTAGTGGTAAAGGAAATAGTATAAGCTTAAATTCTGAGTTTCATAGACAGATTTTAGTAAGAAGCCCCTTAACACCAGAAGGACTAGAATTTAAGAATGTCACTGGACACAATGATTTTTTTTTAAATTCAGATGACAAAAAATAGAGATCAGATGAAAATTTTGATTTCAAAGTAACATTATAATAAAGTGGTTATGTCAGCTGTCATGACTGATTCTCCTCTGTACCAGGAGTCAAGAGACCTTAATTCTGATTCTAATTATTACAGGGAGGAGACTTGATATCACCTTGGACAAATCACTTTAATTCCCAAGGCCTCAATTTCTTCATATATAAAATGTTAGGCCTGTTAAGTCTCATCCAATCTGGTCTCATTCTATCACCTCTTGTTAACTAAGAACAATGGGGTTCTTGACCCTTTTTGTGTATTATAGACCCCTTTGGTAGTTCAGTTATGCCCAGAGTAAGATTATTAAATGCATGGAATAAAACACATGAAATTACAAAGGAAAATAATTATATTTAAATAATTATCAAAATAATACAAAAGAAACAAATCAAAAAAGGGTTTCTGATTTATTCCAACTTATATACACCTACAGAAGCATTACCTCTAAAGTGAACCTGAAAGTAGGTCATCAAGGCTTTGCTTAAAGAACTCCTTCAATAGGGAATATTCTGAAACAAATATCTCAATTTTGGGTAGTTCTAACTATTAAGTGTTCCGTCATTTTTAATTGTGTCCAACTCTTTATGACCCCAGTTGGGGTTTTCTTGGACAAAATACTGGAGTGGTTTAGCCATTTCCTTCATTAGCTCATTTTTCAAATGAGGAACTGAAGCAAACAGGGTGAAATGACTTGCCTAGGATCATACAAACTAGGAAGAGTCTGAGGCCAGATTGAACTCATGAAGATGAATTTTCTTGATTCTAAGCCCAGGGCTCTATCCACTGTGCAACCTAACTGCCTCAACTATTTAGAAATTTCCTCCAAAAAAGCCCTTAGACTTGATTCTTTGTGACTTTCAACTCTTGCTCCTAGTTCTTTCTGTGTATGACAAAAATATTTTAATCCCCCATATGATTAGGAGATATTGAAATATCTAAAGATGATCTGTAATGCTGAAGTCTTCAGGCAGCCCTCAAGCCTTTGATGACAAGAGATTTGCAGCAAAATATACCAAAGTATGTTGCCTTTATAAACTACTTCCCAACTCACACTCCAACTGATGAGTCAGATCCCCATCCCCAAGAGCTTGAGAGTGTCTTTCTCTAACACTATAGGGTAGAACTCCAATTCCAGCATATCCACCCCCCCCCCAGTAAATTGTAAGGCAGGGATTATTTGTTGCTCCTTTTGTATCCCCTACACTTAGCACAGTATCTGAAACATAGTAGGCACTTGATGATGTTAACCAGTGGTGATGAGTGCCTCACTTTCATTTAAACAACTAGATAAACAAAGAGATACTATAAAGATATAACAAGAAGAGAAATATCAAAGCATCCCCCTTTCATCACCTCCCTCTACTGCCAGCCTGGGTCCCCAGGTGAAGTGGAATAAAATTGAATTCTTTGTCTACCATTCACCCCACCAAGTTCACCTCTATATTTTTTATAGCCAATGGATGAAGTGCTATAGTTCTTTCTTGTCTGCTTTCTATCTATGTAGGTCAAGCAGATTGATCAAGACTTTTTTTTTATAACCATTTGGCTTCTAGCAAATCCCAGGATGGACTCTAGCTTCCAGATTTCTGGGGTTAAAATTACAGTTTTTGGTACCTCTCAAAGATGTAACTATATTCAATATTCTTTCCCCTAAGGCAAGAAAGAATACATTCAGAGGCAAAAAACAAAGTCCAAATCACACAGTCCACAGTTCATCAGTTGGTGAAGATCCAAGACCTGGCCCCTACAGAGAATTTTAACATGTCTGTCTCTCTTCTTTCTTCCTTCAGCCCACCGCCCACAATTTATCCTATTATGAAAGAAGAAGAGCAAGATACTCTATTTGGGTTATTGATGTTTTTTTAAATGAACCCCAAATCTATCTAAGAAGTCTTTCAAAAGCCAACTTCCTCAGTGCAGCAGATCAATTGCCAAATACCTGTATTTGCTCCCAATCAGGGAGTAGGGATGCCCCATTGCATGTCATCATGCTTTCTCCAAGCAAGCTCCCCAACCCTTTCTATGTGGGTTGGTAGTTGGTAGAGAATATCGTGCAAGCTCAGAAAATATAGCTCCACTGGCAGGCTGTATTGTTACACATCCATAATTTGTTTACAGGTACAAATCTACTCTACATGACTAGAATGATTAATGGGGACCATTCCTTGGAGCAAGAACAGATATTTTCTGTCTGGTTCTAGTCTTCCATGTGGAAACTAGGGTTGAGGAGGAAAGCTTACCTTTGCCACTGAGGGGCTCCTATAGTACATTGATGGAAAGTTTAATTGATTGCTGAGTCTGAAGAGATAAGATGATAGCTCATGAGCTTCCAATGGGAGATTAAAAGGTGTGGATTTCTGTGGTTATACCAACAAGGGGACCTGCTCATTTGCCTCAGTTCATCCTTCTTGGACACAAATGAAACATGTCTAATTATTGGAGCCTCCCCAGAGTCAGGTGAAGGTATGCCATCCTTGCTATACCATGAAAGGACCCTTATCTTCTCTAACTCTTTCTTACTACTTAAAATTTATTTAAAATGTAATAAGGTCATTCATTATTCCTCAGTGGGATAAAAGGTATATATTCTGAGAAATAGCATAAGCCAAATCACGCTACATTTTTTTGATTTAATTTATTTAATCAATTTAGAACATTATTCCTTGGTTACAAGAATCACATTATTTCCCTCCCTCCCCTCCACCCACCCTACCCACAGCCAATGCGCAATTTCATTGGGTATTACATGAAATCACACTACATTTTTTTTGTTAAACATTATTTTATTTGGTCATTTTCAAATATTATTCATTAGAAACAAAGATAATTTTCTTTTCCTCAACATGGAGATTTCTTAAGAGAATTGCATTGTATGTTAGCATTCATTCGGTTGTAGAAAATGTTAGAGGTCTCATTTTTTTAATAACATTATTTTATTTGGTCATTTCTGAGCATTATTCATTGGAGACAAATATCATTTTCTCCTCCCCCCCCCCCACCTATCCCATAGCCGATGCACGATTCCACTGGGTATCACAAGTGTTCTTGATTCGAACCCATTTACATGTTGTTGGTATTTGCATTAGAGTGTTCATTTAGAGTCTCTCCTCAGTCATATCCTCTCAACCCCTGTAGTCTAGCAATTCTTTTCCCTCAGTGTTTTTACTCCCACAGTTTGTCCTCTGCTTGTGAATAGTGTTTTTTCTCCTAGATCCCTGCAGATTGTTCAGGGACATTGCATTGACACTAATGGAGAAGTCCATTACATTTGATTGTACCACAGGGTGTCAGTCTCTGTGTACAATGTTTTCCTGGTTCTGCTCCTTTCGCTCTGTATCACTTCGTGGAGGTTGTTCCAGTCTCCATGGAATTCCTCCACTTTATTATTCCTTTTAGCACAATAGTATTCCATCACCAACATATACCACAATTTGTTCAGCCATTCCCCAATTGAAGGGCATCCCCTCATTTTTCCAATTTCCAATTTTCCAATTCCACCAAAAAGAGCTCTGCTATGAATATTCTTGTACAAGTCTTTTTTCCTTATTATCTCTTTGGCTGGATCATAGGGCAGGCAGTCTTTTAGCGCCCTTTGGACATAGTTCTGAATCACTGAACTGAATCACCCAGCTGTGCCCCCCACCCCAGTCATACTTAGTTTTAAGAAAAATTTCCTTTGGTGGCAATATGTAAAATGAGTGGTGAGAGGTTTGAAACAGGGATACAACTTAGGAAGCTGATGAAATAATGAAGGAAAGAGGTGATGGGGGCCTGAAACAAAATGGTAGCTGTGTGAATGGAGAGAGTAAAATGGGAGAAATATTGTCAAGGTAGAAATAACAAGATTGAGCAAGTGGCTGGATATGTGAGATGAAGGAGAGGGATTAATTGAAGAAAATGATGAGATTAATAATTTGAAACAGAAAAGTGTGGTGGACCCTTTGAATAGAAATTGGGAAAAATTTTGGGGAAACATAAGTTTAATTTAAGACATGGTGAGTTTAAAATGATTCTGTGACATCCTGTTTGAAATAAATATCTAATAAGCAATTAATAACATAGGGTTGGAGTTCATGGGAGAAACTGGGGTTAAATATCTAGAACTGAATTAAGATGGGAGCTAATAAGCTGAGAGAAGAGAGTTCACTAACTTTTTTGTGTTTTTGCTTTAGTTTTTTTTTTTAAAGCTTTCATTCTTTGATCAATAGAAAACCTTATTGAATTTCATTTGGTTTGGAGTTCAGCAAATTAATGCTATTTCCTCCTGTTTTTGACTAATGGTTTGTATAAATCTCATTTAAAAATTTCTCAGCACATTCATGTTCAAGTCTCTGTAGTGAAAAGCATTTCTGTAGTTAAAAGTATATTTCTGTAATTGAACAATAGAAGCTGTTACTACTTTCACCCAAATAATACTAAACTACAAGTGAAACATCTTTCTTAAACATCACAATTGAAGGAGAATGTCCCATCCATTCCTATTAAAACAATAGGAACATTTACAATTCTTTCATTTTTCTGGCATGGAGAAAGTCCACATTCAGCAAAACAAACAAATAAAACATCTCCAGGGAATGGTTCTGGTTGTGAAAACATAACCTTGAATTGGACAGCATGTCCACTTCAGGGTTCAACCTCGCTCTGTTCAACTATATTCAGGGTTTTACAATGGATATTCCCTACTGCATTTTTACATTTTCTAATTACTTCTGTAAAGATCTTATTATTTCTTTTTGTAATCATTTATTTTTAAAATTAATTTTTTTCAAACAAAAATTTGCTTTCTCTCTCTTCCACATGCCCTCTCTCCCACTGGTAAAACAAGTCAAACAAAAGCCCTTTTACAGTGTATAGTCAACCAAAACAAAATTACACATTATATTAAAAAATAAATAACTAGCTCAATCTATACTCTGAATCCATTTCTTCTCTATCAGGAGGTGGGTACCATGTTTTCATAATGAGTTTTTTGGAATCAAAATTAATCATTACACTGATTAGAATTCTAATTCTTTGTAGTTATTTGTCTTTTTCATAGTGTTGCCTTTGTATAAATTGTTCTCTTGATTCTGTTCACTTCACTCTATATCAGTTCCCAGGTTTCTCTGAAACCATCCCCTTCATCATTTCTTATAGCAGAAGAGCATTCCATTACATTCACATACCATAATTTCTTCAACCATTTCCCAATTAATACATACAAACATTTCCAATTCTTTGTAACTCCAAACAGAGCTTTTATAGATATTTTGTGCATATATATCTTTTCCCTCTTTCATTGATCTCTTTGTGGTATAGACCTAGTAGGGGTATTGGTCATAACTTTGCCTTCATGCACAATTTCATAGCTTTTGGGGGCATACTTCCAAATTGATTTTCAAAATGTCTGGACTAGTTCACAGCTATACAATAAGTTCCTTAGTGCTCCTGGTTTTCCATAGTTTCTATAGCATTTGTCATTTTCCTTTTTTGGTCAGCTATATCAACCTGATGAGTAGGAAGTGGAAGCTCAGGTTGTGTTAATTTTCATTCCTCTAATTATTAGTGACTTATGACACTTTCCCCAATATGACTACTGGATAGCTTGGATTTCTTCTTTCAAAGATACCCTTTGACATACCCTTTGACAATATATCAATTGGGAAATGACTATTCAATAATATGAATGTATATGCATATGTGTGTGTGTATACCATATAAATTAGAACTTTATCAGAAAGACTTGCAGAGTTTTCCCCATTTTTCTGCTTATCTTCCAATTTTAGTTGCATGGGTTTTATTTATGTAATCAAAATTATACATTTTGTTTCCTGTGATAATTAGGTCAACTTAAATTTACTAAGTATCCATTATGTATTAGGCACTGATCTTATCATATCTTGTATTTAGTCAAGGAACTCTGTTCCTATTCATAGACCTGGCAGGTAATTTTGTTTTTACTTCTCTCATTTGTTTACAATATCACACTTTATATATTTTGGGGCAGGAAGTCATTATTTGGAAAAAATGATTGGCGAAAATTGTAAGCAGTTTGGAAGAAAGCAGGCATGTAGGCATTTGGAACTTGGCTTGCTATACAGTGTGAAATGTTAGTCTCTGTCTACTTTCTTCCAGACTGCTTACAATTTTCCCCAATAGTTTTTTTTTTTTCCGAATAATAACTTCTTGTCCAATTTTTGGCTTTATCAAAGACAAGATTACATATTTGCTTCTGTATATTATGAAACCAATTTATTCCACAGATTAACCTCTTTACATCTAAACCAGTTCAAAATTATTATGATGACTCCTGCATGATTAAAGGTTAAGATCATGTACTTCTAGACTCCAACCTAAAACAATAGTTCAAGTGTAGTTTTTACCAAGTGTGGTCAACTCAGTCCTTTCATCTCAGATCTGAAAATCATCCTGAAATGGTTCTCTAAAACTCTACATTTGTTGAAACACTCTTGTACTTCCCACTTTTCATTATTTTCCTTGAAGTCCTTGATCTTTTGTTCTTCCAGGTGAATTTTGTTATTATTTTTTCTAGGTCTGTTATGTAATATTTTGACAGCTTGACATTTATAACTCTGAACTGGCAAATTAAATTAGATAATTTAATTATTTTTTTTAGAATGTGGGCTCAATCTACCCATGTTCAAATAATATTTCTCCAGTTATTTAGATCTATATTTGTATAAGTTATGTTTTGTAGTTGTGTTCATATTGTTCCTGTGTGAGTCTTGGCTGGTAGACTCCCAAGTGTTTTAAACTTTCTGTAGTTATTTTAAATTGAATTTCTCTTTATATCTCTTCCTGCTGGATTTTGTTGGTAGTATACAAAATGTTGGTGACTTATATGGATTTTTTTTATATGCTGCTACTTTGCTGAAGTTGTCAGTTGCTTCAATAAGTTTTTGTAGTTGACTCTCTAGGGTTCTCTAAGTAAACTGTCACAGCATCTGCAAAAAGTGATCACCTTATTCCTCTGTGCCTGTGTATATACACTCAATTTCTTTTTCATGATAGAGGTCATCTAGTCCCATTGCCTTCCAAAAGCAAAAAGGCTCCCATAGCATTCCCTAAAAGTCCATAGCATTCCTGAAAATGATTATTCAAACCCTGTTTGGCAATTTATATACTGAAGGAGAATTTACCATCTTGGAAGATTCCTCCAGCATTGGAGTTATTAACATATTACTCCATGTATTGAGGCAAAAATCTGTGTGAATTTTCTATTTATGATTTCTTTTATTTCTTCTGGAACTTTACAGTATAAGTCTAATCCCTCTTCCACTTGAATACCCTTTGGATTTTTGAAAATACTGATCACATTTTTGATTCCATTCTTCTCCCAGTTTCAAAGAAAACTTTATTTAGTCTTCATATGACATGAAGTTGATTTACAAATCTAGTTACCTTCTCCTAAGCATGGCTTATAAAATACTTCAAATGTGATGTTTCAACCAAAAACAATAGTTCAGGTGTGGCTTTACCAACTCAATCCTTTCATCTCAGATATGATAATCATCTTGAGATGGGTTCTCTAAAATGCTACAATTGTTGAGATACTTTTATGGGTAAAGCATTATATTAATTGCTATGAGAGATTCAAAGAACTACAAGATAGAGTTACCACTTTAAGAAAAAAACACCTATGATATAGTCAAGTAAAAAAAAAAAAACCAGAACCACTACCTGGTTGAGGTCAGTAAACACCAGTAACCAAAACATTAAAACAAATGACAAAGGAGATGAGGAAGGAGATGGAGGATTGGGTGATCCAAAGTCATTCAGGGCCTTTTTCAGAACAATTTTGCAGTACTCAGCAAGACTTAAGCAGGCTTATGGAAAAGAGGAACAAAATGGCTTGGCCAAGAGAGTGGGCAGATCCAGGCCTTTTGATAGAGAAATCATTCCAGGCAAGGGTGGGGAGGAAAGAAAAGAATATGTAAGAAGTAGAAACCAGAATATCAGCCCTTTTATCTGGCTGATAGAACTCCTGACAATCTCATAAGATGTGAGAATATGTTTGAGAAGTTGAGAGCAGAATAGTTTGTTTGTATGTATCTGAGGGTGGATGTGAGAGCTTGTGAGAATATAAGGGATGACTCCTGTTTATGAGGCAAATTATGTGTTATTTAAGCTGTAAAAGCAAGATCTGAGTCATTCTTGTTTTCCACAATTCTTTGCAAAAGCAAATGTAATGGGATGCATCCAATCCAAATAAATAATTAAATAGGATTCTTCTACTTATATTAAAACGGACCTAACATGTTCAGGAAAAATTCTTTTTTTTGTTTTTTTTTATATTTTTTCTTTTTTTTTATTTTTTTCTTTTTTTTTTAAATATATTTTATTTGATCATTTCCAAGCATTATTTGTTAAAGACATAGATCATTTTCTTTTCCTACCCCCCAACCCCCCATAGCCGACGCGTAAATCCACTGGGCATTAGATGTTTTCTTGATTTGAACCCATTGCTTTGTTGATAGTATTTGCATTAGAGTGTTCATTTAGAGTCTATCCTCTGTCATGTCCCCTCAACCTCTGTATTCAGGCAGTTGCTTTTTCTCGGTGTTTCCACTCCCATAGTTTATCTTTTGCTTATGAATGGTGTTTTTTTTCTCCTGGATCCCTGCAAGTTGTTCAGGGACATTACACCGCCACTAATGGAGAAGTCCATTACGTTCGATTGTACCACAGTGTATTAGTCTCTGTGTACAATGTTCTCCTGGTTCTGCTCCTCTCGCTCTGCATCACTTCCTGGAGGTTGTTCCAGTCTCCATGGAACTTCTCCACTTTATTATTCCTTTTAGCACAATAGTACTCCATCACCAGCATATACCACAGTTTGTTCAGCCATTCCCCAATTGATGGGCATCCCCTCGTTTTCCAGTTTTGGGCCACCACAAAGAGCGCAGCTATGAATATTTTTGTACAAGTCTTTGTGTCCATTATCTCTTTGGGGTACAGACCCAGCAGTGCTATGGCTGGGTCAAAGGGTAGATATTCTTTTGTCGCCCTTTGGGCATAGTTCCAAATTGCCCTCCAGAATGGTTTGATCAATTCACAACTCCACCAGCAATGAATTAATGTCCCTACATTGCCACATCCCCTCCAGCATTCATTACTTTCCTTTGCTGTTATGTTAGCCAATCTGCTAGGTGTGAGGTGATACCTCAGAGTTGTTTTGATTTGCATCTCTCTGATTATAAGAGATGTAGAGCACTTCTTCATGTGCTTGTTGATAGTTTTGATTTCTTTATCTGAGAACTGCCTATCCATTTCCCTTGCCCATTTATCAATTGGAGAATGGCTTGATTTTTTGTACAATTGATTTAGCTCTTTATAAATTTGAGTAATTAAACCTTTGTCAGAGGTTTCTATGAAGATTTTTTCCCAATTTGTTGTTTCCCTTCTGATTTTAGTTATATTGGTTTTGTTTGTACAAAAGCTTTTTAGTTTGATGTAGTCAAAATTATTTATTTTACATTTTGTGATTCTTTCTATATCTTGCTTGGTTTTAAAGCCTTTCCCCTCCCAAAGGTCTGACATGTATACTATTCTGTGTTTACCCAATTTACTTATGGTTTCCTTCTTTATGTTTAAGTCACTCACCCATTTTGAATTTATCTTGGTGTAGGGTGTGAGGTGTTGATCTATTCCTAGTCTCTCCCACACTGTCTTCCAATTTTCCCAGCAGTTTTTATCGAATAGTGGATTTTTGTCCCAAAAGCTGGGATCTTTGGGTTTATCGTATACTGTCTTGCTGAGGTCGCTTTCCCCCAGTCTATTCCACTGATCTTCCTTTCTGTTTCTTAGCCAGTACCAAATTGTTTTGATGACTGCTGCTTTGTAATATATTTTTAGGTCAGGGACTGCAAGGCCCCCATCATATGTGTTTTTTTTCATTATTTTCCTGGATATCCTTGATCTTTTGTTCTTCCAAATGAACTTTGTTATGGTTTTTTCTAAATCAGTGAAGAAGTATTTTGGTAGTTCAATGGGTATGGCACTAAATAGATAAATAAGTTTGGGTAGGATGGTCATTTTTATTATATTGGCTCGTCCTATCCATGAGCAGTTAATGTTTTTCCATTTGTTCAAGTCTAGTTTTAGTTGTGTGGCGAGTGTTTTGTAGTTGTGTTCATATAGTTCCTGTGTTTGTCTTGGGAGATAGATTCCTAGGTATTTTATTTTGTCTAAGGTGATTTTGAATGGGATTTCTCTTTCTAGTTCTTGCTGCTGAGCTGTGTTGGAGATATATAGAAAAGCTGATGATTTATGTGGGTTTATTTTGTATCCTGCAACTTTGCTAAAGTTGTTGATTATTTCAATTAGCTTTTTGGTTGAATCTCTAGGATTCTTTAAGTAGACCATCATGTCATCCGCAAAGAGTGATAACTTGGTCTCCTCCTTGCCTATTTTGATGCCTTCAATTCCTTTATCTTCTCTAATTGCTACTGCTAGTGTTTCTAGTACAATGTCAAATAGTAGAGGTGATAATGGGCATCCTTGTTTCACTCCTGATCTTATTGGGAATGCATCTAGTTTATCCCCATTGCAGATGATATTAGCTGTTGGTTTTAGATATATACTGTTTATTATTTTTAGGAACGACCCTTCTATTCCTATGCTTTCTAGTGTTTTTAATAGGAATGGGTGTTGTATTTTATCAAAGGCTTTTTCTGCATCTATTGAGATAATCATGTGGTTCTTGCTAGTTTGCTTGTTGATGTGGTCAATTATGTGGATGGTTTTCCTAATGTTGAACCAGCCCTGCATCCCTGGTATAAATCCTACTTGATCATGGTGAATGATCCTTCTGATCACTTGCTGGAGTCTTTTTGCTAGTATCCTATTTAAGATTTTTGCATCTATATTCATTAGGGAGATTGGCCTATAGTTTTCTTTCTCTGTTTTTGACCTGCCTGGTTTTGGAATTAGTACCATGTTTGTGTCGTAAAAGGAGTTTGGTAGAACTCCCTCTTTGCTTATTATGTCAAACAGTTTGTATAGTATTGGGATTAACTGTTCTCTGAATGTTTGATAGAATTCACTGGTGAATCCATCAGGCCCTGGGGATTTTTTCTTAGGAAGTTCTTTGATGGCTTGATGGATTTCAATTTCTGATATGGGATTATTTAAGAATTCTATTTCCTCTTCTGTTAGTCTAGGCAGTTTGTATTTTTGTATATATTCATCCATTTCTCCTAAATTGGTGTATTTATTGCCATATAATTGGGCAAAGTAATTTCTAATGATTGCCTTAATTTCCTCCTCATTGGAGGTGCTGTCCCCCTTTTCATCTTTAATGCTGTGAATTTGCTTTTCTTCCTTCCTTTTTTTAATTAGATTGACCAGTACTTTGTCTATTTTGTTTGTTTTTTCAAAGTACCAGCTTCTTGTCTTATTTATTAAATCAATAGTTCTATCACTTTCGATTTTATTAATTTCTCCCTTAATTTTTAGGATTTCTAATTTGGTTTTCTGCTGGGGTTTTTAATTTGATCGCTTTCGAGTTTTTTCAATTGTATTTCCAATTGATTGATCTCTGCTCTCCCTTGTTTGTTAATATAAGCTTTCAGGGATATGAATTTGCCTCTGATTACCGCTTTGGCTGCATCCCAAAAGGTTTGAAAGGATGTTTCGCCATTGTCATTTTCCTTGATGAAATTATTAATTGTTTCTATGATTTCTTCTTTAACTAAACGGTTTTGGAGTATCATATTGTTTAATTTCCAATTGGTTTTAGATTTGGTTTTCCATGTACCATTACTAATCATTATTTTTATTGCCTTGTGATCTGAGAAGGCTGCATTCATTATTTATGCTCTTTTGCATTTGTGTTCTATGTTTCTGTGACCTAATGTATGGTCAATTTTTGTGAATGTGCCATGTGGTGCTGAGAAGAAGGTGTATTCCTTTTTATCCCTATTTATTTTTCTCCATATGTCTATTAATTCTAATTTTTCTAAGATTTCATTCACTTCTTTTACCTCTTTCTTATTTATTTTTTGATTTGATTTATCTAAATTTGATAATGGTTGGTTTAAGTCTCCCAATAGTATGGTTTTACTGTCTATTTCTTCCTTCAATTCTCCTAGTTTCTCCATTAGAAATTTGGGTGCTATATTATTTGGTGCATACATGTTGATTAATGATATTTCCTCATTGTCTAGAGTCCCTTTTAACAAAATATAATTACCTTCCCTATCCCTTTTGATCAGGTCTATTTTTGCATTGGCTTTATCAGATATCATGATTACCACTCCTGCCTTCTTTCTATCAGTTGAGGCCCAGAAGGTCTTACTCCATCCTTTAATTCTGACCTTGTGGGTGTCAACCCGCCTCATGTGTGTTTCTTGAAGACAACATATGGTAGGGTTTTGTATTCTAATCCATTCTGCTATTCGTCTACGTTTTATGGGTGAGTTCATCCCATTCACGTTCAAAGTTATGATTGTCATTTGTGGACTCCCTGGCATTTTGATTGCCTTCCCTAATTCTAACCTTTTCTTCTTCGGCTCTACCTTTTAGTCCAGTGATTTACTTTGAATCAGTCCCCCTTGTCCCCTCCCTTGATGTTTCCCTTTTTAGTCCCTCCCTTTTTCTTCCCTCCCCCTCCCCCCTCTCTTTCCCTCCCTTTTTGTTCTCCCTCTCCCCCTCCCCCCTCTCTTTCCCTCCCTTTTTGTTCTCCCTCTCCCCCTCCCCCCCTCGGTTTTCCCTTCTCCTTACCCTTGTTGGGTAAGATAGAATTCAGGATCCCAATGGATCTGGATGTTTTTCCCTCTCAGAGTAGATTTCCCTGAGATTGAGGTTTAAGTTAAAAAAAAAAAACCCTTTCTTCCTCTCCTTCTTATAGGAGTTTTCTACCCCTCCCCTTCCCATGTGAATCTTTGTGTGAGAACGATTATTCTATTTGGTCTTTCTTTACCCCCTATTTATACATTACATTTTCCCCACATGTTAGTATACATAGATTGATATAAATGTAGTCCTTATAGAAGAGAGTTTGAGTAAAAGAAAATAACATTTTTCCCCTTTCCTTAATATTTACCTTTTCAGGTATTCCATGCTCTTTGATTTTCGGTATCAAACTTTCCACAGAGCTCTGGTCTATTCTTTGCAAAAAGTTGGAAGTCTTCTATTTTGTTGAATGCCCATACTTTCCCTTGGAAGTATATAGTCAGTTTTGCTGGGTAGCTGATTCTTGGTTGGAGACCCAGCTCTCTTGCCTTTCTGAAGATCATGTTCCATGCCTTACGATCATTCAGAGTAGAACTTGCAAGGTCTTGGGTGACCCTGATTGGTATTCCTTTATATCTAAATTGTCTTTTTCTGGCTTCCTGTAGGATTTTTTCTTTTGTTTGATAGCTTTGGAATTTGGCAATTACATTCCTGGGAGTTGTCTTTTGGGGGTTTAGTGTAGAAGGTGTTCTGTGAGCTCTGTCAGTGGCTGTATTGTCCCCTTGTTCTAGAATCTCTGGGCAATTTTCTTTGATTATATCTTGTATCACCATGTCCAGTTTGGTGTTTATTTCTGGCTTTTCTGGGAGTCCAATTATTCTTAAATTTTCTCTTCTCCCTCTATTTTCCAGATCTATCACCTTGTCGGTGAGATATTTTATGTTCTCTTCTAATTTCTTGGTGTTTTGGCTTTGCTTTATTAGTTCTTGCTTTAAAGCCTGGTTTTCTTTTACAGTTTGGTCAAACTGGTTTTGTAGATGCGTGAATTTCTTTTGCATTATTTCCCACTTTTCCTCCCAGAGGGCTTCCATCTTTTTGGTCATTTCTGATTCAAATTCTTCATGGGTTTGTGGAGAGTTTCTATTTCCTTTGGAAGATTTTGGAGAATTTTCTTGTATATCTTCTTCTATCTGCTCTGTATTTTGTATTTTGGCTCCATAGAATGTGTCCAAAGTCGCCCCTTTCTTCTTATTTTTCTTGGTATTTTGGGGCTTCTGTGCTTCTGTGGAGTTTGCCATCTCTGAATGTGGAGGATTAGCTTTTCTTATCTCTGTCTGGTGTTCAGAGGCTTTAGTCCTGGGCAGATTGTCCCTTCTATGAGCTTTCCCTGGGTTAAACTGAATATGCCTCACTGGAACTGGAATGGAAGGGTCGGACCACGAGGCCACACTCTCCCCCCGGCTCGCTTTCCGGAAGTTGCCTTCAGAATCGCTGGCCGTGAGGCTGTTTCCTCGGCCTGCGGGGGGATGGGCTGCAGCTAACCCAAGCTCTGAGGGCAAGGACTTTCACTGAGACTTGGATAGCAGGATCCAGCCCGTGAGGCTGTTTTGCCCGCCCTGAGGGTTGCTGTTGTTTCGACCAGCTCTCTGCAGCGGAAGCCCCAGGCAGCAACTTTCACCCGGACTCGGGTAGAAGGCCCTGAGGGTTGTGGTTCTGAGGACTCTGCTCTCTGAGCCTGGCCGGGCTGCAGCTTCCGGGAGCCTTGGACTCTGCGCTCCTACCCCTGAGGTCCGAGTGATCTCGGGTTCTGGCTTTTGAGGGGAGCCGTACCTTTTGAACCGGGTCCAGGTCCAGGAGGAGGTTTCCCAGGGTCTGTGCTGTTGATCTTTGTGAATTTCGGCGCCTTAGGAGCTTATATTTTGAGATCGGTTGGGAAGTGTTTTCCGCAGATCTGAGCTTTAGCTTTCTCTAAGCCGTCATCTTAACCGGAAGTCCAGGAAAAATTCTTTTAAAAAGTTTAAATTCTGTCCTTCCTTTCCTCCACCTTTTTCCCCTTGAAAGCTGAATGTTCACTCAGTTGAACCATACATTTACACCTTATAAAAATATTTACTTGGGTTCTGAATGACTCACTCCTCTCTCATGGGCTAAGGCTTCCTTTACTTTTGATGAGAGATGAGCTTGTTTTCTTCTGTATCTGAGATAGTTTTGTAGAGTCTATGGAGTTAGGTAGAGAAGGTGAAGGGCTAGAAGGAAGGTAGGTAGGAAAAGAGAAGAAAGTTGGGGATGGAAAAGCCTTTTGTTCCAAATCAGGAAAAAAAACCCACCAAACCACCTTAGGGTTTTAAAAAAAATATATATATATACATATATTATTTCATATTGGAATGAGAGGTTGTGGGGAGAAAGACATCCTTTTAAATTATCCACATTTTTAAACACTGTAGTTTGATTCCCAAAGGACCAACTTCTCTTTATTTGGTCTCATATGAAACTGATACTACACATGCCTCTATTCACCTTTTTATTGACTCATATAATTTTTGTTCCTTTTATTATTGACATGGTCAGTTATGTTTGTAATTTTGTTAATATTGAAGCACAGTTTCTTAATATTCAACTACATTCGTTGTATACATTGATAGAAGTCCCACCTTGTCATATTGCCTGCCTGTCCCTTTGTAATATACTGCTGTAATTTCCTTGCTAGTATTTCATTTAAATTCTTCACATTAATATTTATTACAGAAATTGGTCTCTAGTTTTTTTCTCCCTGGTTTAGTATCAAAATTATATTTGTGTCATAAAGGAAAATCTTACATCTCCTTTTTTAAAAACATGTTTTTCAAATTGTTTATATAGAATTGGGATTGTTTCTTAAATGTTTGGTAGAATTCACTTTTAAATCCAAGAATTCTGATCTTTTATTGGGTCTGTTACTCCAGAATTTGATGTTTGGCATTATTTTAAAGTTGTTTAGAGGTAATGTTGGGAGAGTTCAATTAGGTGTTTTATTTATCTTGCCTCTGCCCCCAGAAATCTTTCAGTTTACATTTTTCAATAAACAAGCTTCACCTACTACCTTCTCAACTCTTTGGTCTCTGTCTATTACTTTCTGTTCATGGATATATAATAGGACAAAGGAGCATCTTACCTTGGTCCTGTACCATAGTGTTGACTTAATCTTGCACATATATTTTTATCTATAGGACAATCAATCCCCTTCTCCTGGAAATAAGACAAGATTTTAATAAAATATTGTGAAAGTTGGTTTTACCAGAGTGTTTGGATTTATCTTAAGATAACTTATCCTTATAATGAGCATATAGAGCTATGTTTTTCTCAACCATTCTAAGAAATCATGGGTGGGGAGGTAAAGAGTTTCCCAAAATCAAATTTAGAAATAATCAGAAAGTTTCCCCAAAAAAGTTTCTTTAAAGGGGGGGGGTACTTATGTAGTGTGTCTTTTATTATCTCCATAGTAGGGATTCAAGCAACAGAAGGCACCAATGTAGTGTAGATTGAGGACTGGATTTGAAGTCAGAAATTCCAGTTTCAAATCCTCATTCTGCCATCTTCTATTAGTGTGATTTAGAACAAGTCTTAACAAAATCACAAATATTTTGAGGTATAAAAATTTGCTCATTAAATAACATGGCATTAAAAGAACTTGGGAGGAAATAGACCCAAAAGTAAGGCTAAAACAATTATGGAAAAGCAAAGAGATGCTTGGGGAAATGAAATAAGACTACAAAATTATTGGGAGAGGGGAAAGGAAGAAAAGCCATTTCATGTATACAATGTGTACTTTTGACTTAGAACTATGGCAAGGTATAGTTTATAGACAAGTAAGTATAGAAGAAAATATTGGACTCTAATTTAGTCGAATGTATACCAATGACTTACATTTCAATGTTTCTTTCTGGTTTAAAACTTACTTTTAAATCATTATTGATTCAATGATATGGTAATTAGAAGGTTGATTTAGAAGCCAAGAAGTCATATAGTCCTGCTTTTGATTGATCTGGCTCTTTGATCCTAAGCAAGTCACAAGCTCTCAGTACCCTATGCAAGTCTCTAAAACTATAATTTGAAGAAAAGGCACTGACTTGAATTGTTAAGACAATTCTCCTACTAGGGTATCCCTAATACCAATGAATTTACAGGTTCAATCACTAACCCTATCACATTCAACAACCCAGTTGGGTCAGGAAGTTATTATCAATTACATTTTATAGATGTGGGAACTGAGGCTTCAAGTTTAGTTGACATCATCTAATTAGTAATCCAAGTTGTGATTCAAATCCAGGTTTTCCCAGTCTTAATGCAATGCTCTTTTCACTAACCTTGTTGTTAACAGTAATGCACAACATCCATTGGAAAAGTTGTCTAAAATGTTCAGTGTATAATAGAGAACCGACCAAAAATAATTAAATGCCCAACTGGAAAGTCAATACATCTTTTTTTATTTGTAATTTTATCTTCATTGGTTCAGTGCCTATACCAAACAGTTGTGGTATATGATTGTGAAGGAAGTCTGTTGTGCTATAAAAAAGGATTTCAGGATGATTAAAAAAATTGGGATTATGTATATATTTAATAAATGGAAGTATAGGTGGTAGAGAATTCTCATATTTTTAATCTTGAATATTATTAATCTGTTCATGTTAAAGTTGGACATTAGCATGTTAATTTTATTCATCAGTTGGTTAAATATTACTTCTAATACCTAAATATATATACACAGCCAATTCTTCTACCTCTTTCCATCATGACTGCCATCATCAAAATTTACCATAAAAATTATGAAAAAATCTGCGTATTAAAATATTCATGGAAGCTTTGTAATGACAAAAAACCTTAGAAACAACACAAATGCAACGATTGGGAGAAATGACTGAATAGATTGTTATATTTGAATGTAATGGATTGTATCATGTTATTCAAATGACAATTATTGGAAATATAAAGTAAGAGAAATATATAAGGAGATGAAAAGAGAAGAAAGAATAAGAATAATACTTCCTATAATTACATTTTTAAAAAACAGTCACAGAATCAAGAGAAAAAAGTATCAAAGTAAAATAAATCCTATGGGAACTCAAAAGCAGAGGATATTTATATTAGCACACATGTATAATTTATATATTTTATACAAATTGTAAACAATATGGAGTTTGTGGCTTAGCACTTGTTAATGCTTTTATTTATTTAAATATTTTATTGTTAGTGGTGGTTATTAAGTATATAATAAAAAATCCAGGAGGAAAAGAGACTTAATGATCTTTCCACAAATAAAAAGCCTATTCCATTGATTGAGTTTTCAAGTTTCCCAAATAAAATTTCTTTTCCTCACCTAATTAAAAATTTGCCAAAGGAAAGTATAGAAAACTTATGGAACAACCTATAAAAGATTATGATATTATCTAATAATTATAAAGTGATTTGAAGTTTGCAATGTGTTTTATGTACATTTTCTCATTTGACTGCTTCTTCAAATGTTCAAGTATTTAGAATTCCCTGATGGCAAACTATGGCCCAACCCATCTTTTTTTTTTTTTGCCAGGAATCAAAAAGATGTTTAAAGCAATAAACATGATTTTAACTCCAGCCCAATATTTTAGGTGACTTCATTAATCTCTCTCAAAAACAAAAATAATTTGGCTTCCACATGAGACTGTAGTCTACATTGAAATCTCTCACTCTCTTGTTCTTCCACTATTCATACCCTGCCAACCTTGTACCTGTTTTGTCCAAACATCTTCTTTCTTTGTTCTTACTCCAAAGCTGCTGAATGCTAGAAGAAAATATAACAAAATAAAGTTGAACAGCTCCACATCCATTAAAATTCTTCTTCATCTACATCTAGGGCTGGTTCTCAATTCATTGAGCCACCTAGCTGGTCCCTGTAAAAAACCTTGTTCAAATCCATCACACTAGATTCACAGTCTTCTCTCTTAGCTGGCACTTCTGCCTCCTGCTTTACTGAGAAAATGTCATCTATTTCAATCTTCCTACAGTCCTCTACTAAAGCTTTCAAATCTTCTTTGCTTCAGTCTTTGAGGAAGACATTGGTCTCCCATTTCCTTGTCAAGACTAACTCCCTCTTCTTACATTCTTATTCTTTCAACTGCCTTTAGAAATTTGTCTCATCAGTCATTTCTACCAATACCAGTCTCTTCTTCCTCCTAGCTCCCTACAATCATGTACAGCTGTCCTCTAGCCTCCAAATACAAACAAATAAAAATCTTCATTTAACCCTGACTTTTCCACTCCACTTCTCCCTCCCCCCCACCTTTCTTCTTCTTCTTTTTCTCCTTCTTCTTTTCTTTTTTTTTGGAGTGGGTAGGGAAATCTTTTAGAGTAGTCAAGAATTCTTTGCTTCTACCTCCACTCCCATCCCTTCTCAACACTTATCTTTTTTTCCCATTTGAATTACTTTATTTAGGCAATTTATAACATTATTCCTTGGTTACAGTAATCACATTATTTCCCTCCC
The DNA here is from genome assembly GCF_027887165.1 of Monodelphis domestica. Taxonomy (NCBI): domain Eukaryota; kingdom Metazoa; phylum Chordata; class Mammalia; order Didelphimorphia; family Didelphidae; genus Monodelphis; species Monodelphis domestica. Next base: position 99,393,404 of record NC_077232.1, read on the forward strand.
TCCCTTCTACCCTCCCTTCCTGCAGCCCATGCACAATTTCATTGGTATTACTTGTGTCCTTCAGCAGAACCTATTTCCATGTTGTTGGTGCTTACATTAGGCTGTTCATTTAGAGTCTACATCCCCAACTATATCCCTTGGACCCATGTATTCAAGCAGTTGTTTTTCTTCTGTGTTTTTACTCCCACAGTGTTTCCTCTGAATGTGGATAGTGGTTTTTCTCGTAGGTTCCTCCATCAACCCTTGTCTTTTGAAATTTCAGAATTAAAAGTTTGCCAGTGATTTCTAAGCCTCTGAGTCCAATGCCCTTTCCTCAATCATCATCTTCCTTTGACATTTCTGTCGTTTTGCAGCACTCTTAACCATCCCTCCACCTCCTATATTTCCTCTTGCATTGACTTTTGTGAGATTGAAACCCTCTGATCTTCCTTCACTTTGTTTAACTTCTCCCCCATCTCCTTTGCTGGATTATCTACTTTCAAAATTTGTTCAGTCACTCTTAAAGTCTAAACAAATGAGCCAAATTCAGTTATAGTTAGCTTTATATTTTAACAGTCTTTTAAATTATTATTTTTTTTAGTTTCAAATCCCCCCTCCTGCTCACTCTTGCCACCCAACAAGACTGCAAAAATTAGATTTCTCAACAAATGCCTTACATATAGAGACTGAAATGATAGTATAATGGCATTAGGCTGGATTGGAAGATTTTTTTCCCTTTTTCTCTTTAACATCTCTTCACCTTCATTTTTCTGCTCCTTGCCACCTTGGAGGGCTATTAGCAAAAACCGCCCCATCTTTCCCATTCCCATTGTCAGTGGGAAGAGCCACATTTCTGCAGGGGCTTCTGCTCGCCTCCCAGTAATGGGCCTCCCGCTGAGGAAGGCTCATCAAACCTCTGGGGGTGATGAATTATGTCACCCTGGGAAACAATGGCTTCGTTATTCACATTGTGTCACCGCCCTGCCATATTTCACTAACAAACTGAGACGTGAGGTGTCACGGAGTGATGCTTCAATTGACAGTCACTGCTGTCCCCTTCAGTAAACAGGGTAAGTGGCGCAGCTAGGAAAAGGGGCGTTTACAAACCTCTGGAGAACTTCAGGAGCCTCCCCATCCCCCACACCCAGCCCCAACTCCAGCCCCCTTCCCCAGGCTATCTGGACCCAGAGGTTTGCTACCTGGATTGGATTGTGGATCCCAATGAGCAGGTTTGCATCAGTCAAATCCAATAGACATGCCATTATTTTGGTAATCATTAGGATAATATGGAAAAACCTTCCAGACCTCTTAATAGTGAAGGTCGTTTAGATATTGGCAATAAGAAAGTCTTTGCCAGTGGGATGATGATGATGATGATTTTTAATTATGATTTGGGTTGTGTGAACCTGCAGTTTTTTTTTTGGGGGGGGTTGCTGCTGCCTGCCTGCAGGGAATAGCTTCTCTTTGATCTTGGGGCTGAATGACTCTCTTTAATCACACAGACAATAGTTCTGAAAAGAACCGAGACTTAGCAGGTCTCTTCCTAAACTTGCAGGTAAATAAAGGGAGAGTTTGAATTGATTCTAGAATGAGCAATTCAGATAGGAAACTACTAGCTCCTTTGAAGTGAATTTAGAAGCCTGTTGATTTGCATAGCAAAGGAGGACTGGGGAGCTAGTCAAAGATGGGGGAGAGGCATGTCTTGGCCTAAGGGCTTAGTTTTTTGGTCAAGTATTTCTTGGTTGGTGGTTGAGAAGAGAGTCAAGGCTATATCTCTGAGAAGGGCCTTTGGATAAAGGATTTTTAAAAATCCAGTTAGAATCAGGTCACAATAAAGATGAACAGCAGTTTGGAAGGGAAGAAAGATGTCTCCAAAATAGTGCATGTTATCAATCAACAGAAATTGATTAAACACTTTCTCTCTGTCAGATACTCTGCTATGACCAGGATATAGTTTAAGATACACAAAAACAGTTGGATGGTTCAATGGATAGAGCATTGGACCTGGAGTCAGGAAGGACCAATTTCATCTGCATTTCTACTCCAACAGTTCTTTCTCTGGAGATGGATAGCATTCTTTTTTTTCATAAGGCCCTCAAAATCATCCTGGATCATTGTATTGCTGATAGTATATTCCACTATAGGAAAGTCTGATTTCAAATAGTCACATACTCATTAGCTGTGTGACCCTAGTTACTTAATATCTCTGTGACTCAATTTTCTCAACTATAAAATGGGGATAGTAATATCATTTACCTCACAGGATTGTTGTGAGGATAAAAGTTAATATTTGGAAAGTGCTTTGTGAATTTTAAAATACCACATAAGTGCTAATTAACTATGAAAACTAAAAGGAAATATACATAGAGGTGACAATACTATAAATGAATATAATGTCAAAAGGCACCAAAATTTAGAATGCATTAACCACTTTTGGTTCCAGAAGAGGAGTAATAAAACACCTCTCCCTTCTGTTGGTAGAGAGTTAAGAAATTTTGAGATGGAAGGATCCTCAGAGATGAGAATGATGCAGCCCAGAGAAGTGTAGTCACTTGCCGGAGAGCCAATTTATTATTACACAAGTGAAAAATGGAAGAGCTGGGATTCAAAAAGTCTCAAGTACAAATCTAGGGAGCTTTCTTTTCTACATCCAGTTGGAATGTATGTCAAGAATGGTGCCTACACTGAACAGTTGTGGTATATGATTGTGAAGGAATACTGTTGTGCTATAAAACAGGATTTCAGAAGGATTAAAAAAATTGGGAAGACCTATATGAACTGATGCAAAGTGAAGTGAGCAGAATCCTGAGAACATTGTCTACACTAACAATAATGTATGGTGATCAACTGTGAATGACAGCTACTCTGAACAATTCAATGATCTAAGACAATTCAGATGGACTTAGGATGGAAAATGTTAGCTAACACCAGAAAAAGAACTGATGGAGTCTAACTGCATGCAAATGGAAGCATACTTTTACATTTTAGTTTATTATTGAGGTTGGGTTTTTTTTTTTTGGTCTGCATTTTCTTTTGCTACATGGCTAATATGGAAATGTTTTGCATGACTGCAGATGTATAATCAATATAAAATTGCTTGTCTTCTCAAGGAGAGTAGGTGTCAACATGAAATCTGGGAACCCCAAAGTCTGTGTTTTGTCAACATGGAATCTAGAACCCCCAAACTTGTAGCCTAGTAAGATCTGTTGAACCCCAAATTTTAGGACTAGCTTGTAAGTTGGAGACCCCAAGCTTATCCATGTTACAGAGAGAATGCTCTTTGAAGAGAATCTCAGACTACCAGTTTCAGACTGAATAATAGACCTTAAGATAGTTAATGGCCCTAGTTAGGTAGAGTTAGCAGATCTTCATCAAATGCTAAATATCCTTTTGTCCTAGAAGTTTCTCTTATTGTATCAGAGTTCTTTTCTCATGTGGTGAAGCCCCTCTGGATTTTCCCCTTCAGTATCCTTGGTAAAGTAGGTGCCCTAGCCTCTGGCTATGGTTCCTTTCCCCAGCCTGTCAATGGAGTTTGAACACTTCCATTTCTTGTAACCATTGCAATGTCAATCATATTTCCCTGTCGCTTGGTTCCCCAAAAAGGTATATAAATTCCCCAAATTAATTTGTTCCCTGGAGTTATCGTCTTCCGGCGGTGATTTCTCCCAGGGATATTGTAGCCAGAGTGCCAGGGCCTTGGGCTCTGTGTGCTTTTGGGCACATGACTCTGTGTGGAGGTCTAAATATTTAAACCACTATCCCTTTCCTGATTAAAGACGTGGTTTTTCTGACAATTAAATAGTTCTGTGTTTTTTCCAGTTTAACAAAGGGAAACAGAGAGGGAACTTGGAACTCAGAATTTTAAAAGCAAACATTAAACATTTTTGTTTACAGGTAATTAAGGAAAAATAATTTTAAAAAAGGATGCCTGTGTTTTCAGATGTTCTCATGATCATTAAAGATTTCTTGGGTAATTATTTATCTTTGTTGCATGAGAAGGTTTTATTGGTGGTTGCATGTGTATATTATTTGGGAAGTGACAATGGAATAGAAACAATGAACACTGAACAGCTTTAAAAACAATACTGCCTGTTTTACCCAAGGCAGTCCATGTGCTGATTAAAAGTGCATGAGCCTCAGATCCTTCTTATAGATGCCTACCTTCCATCTGAACACTTATGGATGTTTCTTTGAGTCAGTGCCTTTGTCCCACTGTCATAGAATAGCAGTTCACATTCCCTCAATTCAGGCTGTAGGCTAGAGGTTCTAGCCCTGACTCCTTGCCCCCTACAAATGTCTCCCATAGTGAAAAAAAACCCAAAGGATGTCAGATTACCATCTGTGTCTCTGTCTTTACCTCTCCCTGACTTATCTTTGTATTTCTTGGTATTCTTTAAAGTAGAGATTTTTAAAATGCTTACTATTTGTTGGGAAACAAAAATTAGGAACTTTGGAGACCTAATAGAGACTCAGGGTCCTGGATTTAGAGCTAGAAAAGATTTTAGACACTATCTTGTCCAACTCACTCATTTCACGATTGGGAAAGCCGAGGCCCAGAGGGGTTAAATGACTTGCCTAAAAGAGTAACAGAAGTGCCACACAGAAGATTTTGAACCTTGGTCTTCTGCCTCCAAACTCTGTATTCATTCTTCTATGCATTATTTACCTTTGAACATCCTACATGGTGGTAACTATGAGAAATCTAAGCAGGAATGAGAAGGAAGGGAAAAGAAAAGACATTATTTATGTCATGTTGGTGGAGAAGAGAAGGCTTCTCCATCCAGCTCCTTCAGCTCTTGCTAAATGAGGTGACAGAGTGGGAGAGTGTTGCTGTGGGGCTGGGCCAATTTATTTTTTTATTTCATGCCCAGAGGCTGTTTACAGAGAGAATATTTTTAGAAATGTGAAAATAAATACAATTAAATTAGAAGGATGCATGGAAAACATTTTTTCCCTACTAAAAGTCTGTCCTTTTGACCATTAAAACTTATGTAATGGCACCTCCTTCTTCTTGACTGATGATGTGTATTTGCCACATTCTCTAATTAAATAATTGGCTTCCTCTAATAATGATGATCGCCAAGAAAATTAACTATGGGTCAAGGGCCTGTGACTAAAAAGAAATCAGGATGAGAACAAAGAGAAACTGCAATAAAAAAGGAGACTGTTTCCGTGGGCTCCAATCTTGTACTTATTCAAGCTCTCAATACTCCCTGACCTGGGTGAGCTATGTCACTGGGTTCCAGAGAAATATGAGAAAGATTAGGGAAAAGCCTAGGGGAACAATTAGAAAAAAAAGGAAAGGCACCCCAGGGAATAAGCTGAGGGTATTTTTTGGTTAATGGACTAGGGAAGGGTATCCCCCCCTTTTTTTTTACTAAAAAGTTTACTAAAGACCTCAGTTTCAATTTCTTCCTTCCATATGTGTGTTCATATGTGAGAATATACATGTGAGTTGGGAGAAGGGACATAGAAGAAATGGGGAAAGATTCTGATACTTTTGAGGGCTTTTTGAATTTGTTTTTAGACTCTATTTTTGGGATTGGTAGTGGACTTTGGGATGGGAGATCAGACTTAGAATTAAGTATATTAAGTTATTTCAAGTAGACATCTCTGCCATTTGGTATCTTTGCTACCATTTTCCCTCTATGATCTGAATTTCCTCCTATGTAAAATAAGGGAATTGGAGTACTTGATCTCTCTCAGGCCCTTCACTTCAGTGAGTAGTCTATGATTCTCAGGTAGGGATCTCGGAGCTGCTGAGGATTTTTAGTCACCATGATGGGCAGTGGTCAGCAGAGGGCAGTAATGTCAAGTTGGGTGGGCAAAGCTGACCTGAGGTTGTTGGTCTCATGACTCTTAACTGATTCTTTGTGAGGCTGAAGGAGGTTAAAAAGAGGCAGAATCTGAGGCAAAGACAGAAATGCTACTCAGGCTCAGTCTGGGTCTGGGAATAAGGAAAAACAAAGCTGTGCAAAGTGAAACAAGATCAGCTTTAAAGTCATGGTAGATTGGGCATCTCAGTCAACAGGAAGTGGGCTAATCATGGTGGTCAGTACCATTATGCTGAATTATTTATTAATGTAACCTCTGTGTGATACCAGTATGTAATGTGAAGAATGCTTGATTTGTGGGCAAATCTGAATTCTACCATTTTACTAGTCATATTACATTGGGTAAATTACTTGTGTGGGTTTCTTGCTTTAGGGAAAGGCTAAATTGTAGAATTTTTGAAGAATCTTCAATTTCTGAGAGCCTATGATTTCCTTCTTTATTTGTGAAACAGGGATACTAATCTGTGTGTACCTCTCTGGAGGCCCTAGAAACTTAAAATTCTACAGAGGAAGTCAACCCAAGAGGAATGGAAAACTATTCAAGAATTAAATTTTGAAGATAGACAGGAACAATTTTAATTAGAAAGAAAAGGAAGAATAGTTTGGAAGAGACCAATGTGGATACACAAGGTACTCATTTATTTATCAAGTTAACATTAAAAAAATATGGAGAAAGAAGCAAAGTCAGGTAACAGAAAGTTAATTTAAAAGAAATAGTGGCAGAATCTTGTAAGCATAATGTCAGGAGTGCTGCAACTCTACAAGAACTGTGCCAGGTGAAGAGTAATAAGGACAATAAAAAAGAATTTTTAAAGCTATGAGGGGGAAAGGGAAAGGATCAAGGATAAGATAAGACTATTCTTCAAGATGGAGGGGATGATGATATCAGATAAGGGGTGGAAGGCTAAACTGCATAGGGCTTATTTTGCTCTGTCAAGGTCAGAGCTGGTGATACAGAGGAAAGGATAAGGGAACACAGCTTTATTTCATGAGTTCAAATCATCAGACCCAAATGAAATACATCTCATGATGTTAAAAACACTGTTGTAAATATGTTTGCTGAACTATTGTCTTTAATCTTTGAAAGATTGTGTAGAGGGATATCATAGAATTGGAGAAGGTCTTATATTGACCTGCTTGTCAGGAAAGAGAATAGAGTTGATTCTATCAACTATTGACTAGTAAGCTTGATTTCAGTCCTTGGGAAAACTCTAGAACAAATAAAAGGGAAGGCTAGAAGACATCTACAATAGGGAAGTTGTGATCAGACAGAGTTAGTTTAGCTTCTTTAAGTCCATTTCTGGGACTCAATTATTTTATCTGCATGGAATGGAGTTTTGGAGAATGTATAGACCATATCAGCTAACTAAGATGGCATCTCCATATGGAAGATAGTAGGGAATTGCTTTTGGGAAAATTGTGATGATGACATGTGAAGGAAGTGCCTTGGAGAGACTAGAGCATGTGTGGACCTTCTATAATTGATTATGATTGGATCACAATGTGGTTGGGAAGTGCCTTTTACCCTTGGCTACATAGCCAGAATTGTCAGTATCTTCTTTTTTATTGTTTTATTCCTTTTTGATTTAAAATATTTTCCATGGTTAAATGATTCATGATTCCCCCATTTCCCCCTACTCTTTCCTCTCCCCTCCCAGAGCTGTTAAGCAGTTGTATTGGGTTATACATGTATCATATTGTCATATTGTCAGCATCTTCTAAAGGACCTTACTCTTCTTTTTGCCATTTCTCAACTTTTTTTCTTCAACTTCAGTTCAGTGGTATGATGATGTCTGATAAGAGATCATGTTTTAAGGGAAAGAATCTTGGGTTTTTTCTCTTTAGGGCCCTTCAAGAAACACCTTCCTTTGCCTTTGTTCTTTTCCATCCTATAGGGTATTCTATTCAAAGGTAGAATAGTAAACCACTGGAATCAAGGAATCTGAATCTAGGCTGGGTTTTACAGCTAGTAGATCACTGATGACTTTGAAAGCCCAATTCAGTAGATGGAATCATCCATTAGTAATAGCACCTATGGACAGGGACTAAATGAAAACAATGCAACATAGTAACTTAGTTTAATTATGGACCTAATCTCCACTCCAATTGCTCTCGTCCACAATCTTCCAATGGAGAATAAGTAATGTAGGAGGATTATTCCCCCAAGGTGTTGGTAGCAATGCTAGCTCTTTCTCTTTGTAGAAAATAAATATTTCTGTGTAAAAGTTACATACTGTTAATTAGTTAAGGGAAACTAGGGTGTTAGTCAAAATCCAATGCTTTAAATAGAAGGAACATATCTGGTAGATACTTGGGCCAATGGCAAAAATAAGAGACATTTGAAAACTTGTCAAAGTGCTTTGGAATATGGGGAGATGTAACAAACCTATCCTTGAAAGAATGCAGTTAAAGCATAGTTGTTACATGCAAAATGAGGAAGTTATAATACTTTTGACTTCTAAGGTTCCTTTAAGGTCAAAATCTACAATCCATTTAAATGGGATTCCATTTCCCCAAATACAACATATATAGAAGCTTTTAGGAACTCATCTTGTTTGCAAAGTGAAGTTTACCTATCATTTTTAGTTGCTGATAGAATCATAGAATATTAAAATTAGAAGAGACCTAAGAGATGATCTAGTCCTTCATTTTACAGATGAGGAAACTCAGAAAAAGAAATCTAGTCAGGTGAAATACTTTCCCATTTTCATCGTTAGCTGGTGGTATAATAGGGACAAGAACCTACATCTTCTGAGATGATGTTTTATAATGCTTTTAGGTGATGCTTTATGCATATTTGGTATCCCCAACTAAAAATCCCACCATGTTGACCCAGTATTTTATATTATATGAATGAACCAGAGGTGGAATGGTACAATTGAAAGAGAACAAGAGAGGAGTTAGACTTGGATTTGGGTCCTATCCTTAAGACTAAGATGCTATTAATTAATTTTGGCAAATTGCTTTACCTATTTGGGACTCAGTATCAGTATTTTACTCCCTATCTCTTATTCATTTGTACAGCCTGTCACTTCCCATGTCTGGAATATGCCATATTCCCACCTTGCCATCCTTCACTTCTTAAAGGCTGAGTTCAGATGATATCCTTTATGTAAAACCTTTCTTAATCTAGTCATTAGACCTATCTCTCAAATTATTTTGTCTTTATTCATGAATATGTTGTATCACTCAAGAAAAAAGTGACTCAAGGGCAGGAACTTGATTTAGCATTTGTGCTGGTATTCTCAATCTTAGCACATGCCTCTTTATGCATAAGCACTTAATAAATGTTCCTTGAATTTGTAAAATAAGGATGTTTAACTAGACCAGTGACTCTTAACCTAGAGTCCTAAAACTTGTTTTCTGTTACTATTTTGATATCTGCATTTAAATATAATTGGCTTCCTTTTCTATCGTTTTTACCTCTATCGTTATTACCTCTGCTTGCAGATCAACTTTTGGAATTTTTGAGCATTAAACTTGCTTGAGGTGGCAAGGGAGAGAGAAAACTGGAATTGCCTCATAGGTGACTTCGGTCTTTTCTGGTACACTATAGGTGATTATGAATTCAAACAAAAGTGCCAAAATTTGTTCCTGAAAGGTTCTTCCAGAAACAATTCTCCACTGTATTCACCAAACCCTCCAGCAACCAAATGTTGTAAGGGAATTGTTCCCCCAAAACGTTAGGGGAATGGATGGATTTTTTCTCTTTCTATATCTGGAGAGTATATAGTCCTTTCTAAAATCTTCCCTGGTATTAAGTGATTACACTGAACTAGGGTGCTAGTCTGTGTTCCCCAGCATAAATGGAAGAAACATATCCTGCTGGGGTTTAACCCAATGGCAAAATAAAGAGGTGTCTGCAAACTTTAACTTCTTTGAGATAGGACAGCAGATAATTGCATAGGGCCAGAAGAGATCCTAATGTTCAGGTATTATTTCATTTTTCTCTGTATCTATAACACTTAGTCCAAGCCTAATACATAGGCACTTAATAACCACTTGTTGGTTATTTGATACAGCATGGTGCTCCTTTATTCCTGTCATTGTTCAGTCTAAGTCTTCATGATCCTAGGAATCACAGCATGCACAATACCCTCCATGGGGTTTTCTTGGCAGAGATACTGGAATAGTTTACCATTTTCTTTTCCAGTGGATTAAGGCAAACAGTGGCTAAGTCACTTGCCTAGGGTCGAAGGCATAATTTGAACTTATATTTTCCTGAATCCACCCCCAATGCTCTAACCTCTGAGCAATCTGGCTGCCTCCTTTGCTTTTGTACAGTAGAAAGAAGGAGAGAGAGAATTCAAATATTTGCACAGTGTCTTGTATATGTGTGTACACAATCTCAAAAAAATATTTCAAGGCTTCCCCTAAATATGGAAGACAGAAATCACAGGATGTGATTAGAGTACATAGAAGTATGTCTATGTGAGTATTTTTGTGTATGTGTGTGTATATATCTATCTGCTAGATAGATATATACACATACTGTGTGTGTGTGTGTGTGTTTCCCCCTCTCTCTTAAAATAATGTGCTTCACTTGAAGAACGCTGATTCAACTCCTAAGTGCCTTTCCTCAGGTTGACTGCCTTACATTGGGGAGAGATTTACACTGATCCATCTCATGTACAGAGGAGTTTGATTTCTGAGTGCCTCTGGGAATCCCTCAGAAATATATTTCATGCTTGAAATTTGGAAAGCATACAGCTCAGCACTTCAAAAGAGGATTTCCACTCTTGTGAAGTTATCTCCCATCTGCGGGCCTTGGACACTATACTGGTGTCTATAGGAATCATAGCAGAATGGGTTGTGAGTAAAAAGCCTGAATCTTTCTGACCCATTTCCCATCCTCCCTGCTCCACTCCAATCTTCCCCACATCCTTTCTAGCCTCTCTAAGTGGGCACGAGAGCTCTCTAGGAGCTTATAGCAGACACACCGAAGTTGTGTCTAGATATATAATAGGTTGATTGAATCTGATTTCCCCCGAAAGTTGAATTCAGTGAAATGGCTGGGGATATTTGATAGGTCATGGGGGTGTTATTAACTTGTGGTGTAGCAGAAACAGTACTTGATTTAAATTCAGAGGGTCTGGGTTTGAATATCAATTTGGCTGTGGAATTTGGAGTCAAGAAGATCTAAATTCAAATCTTGTCTCAGACATTTGCTAACTATATGATCCTGGGAAAGACACTTAATTTCTATGTGCCTTAGTTTCTTTATCTGGTTTGTGGAGTTAAGCATGGCACTTATTTCCTAGGGTTGTTGTAAGAATTAAATGAGGTAATATATACAAATCTCTTTATTATTATTATTATTATTGTAACCTTAGGCAAGGGTTTCAATATCTATAAAATGTGGGTAAGGGTAGGTTGGACAATTCCATTTCTAAGGTTCCTTTGTGAAGTGTGAATCAGATTTTCTTTGTCTAGCATCAGCAACTTTTAAATTAATCAACTAAAACTGAAAACACCTCTTGTTAACACTTTGTTAACACTAAGTAAGAGTGCTCTCAAGTCACTTGCTAAAGTGGATGATAACTCAATCAGTCAGGAACTTGTGAATCCTTTTGATAAGAGTTTATACCTTCAGAGGATGAGAGCTGTGCATCCCACAGAAACTGCTCCCCTGGGCAGTGCTAGGCAATTTGGAAGCTGTGATTGACTCTTGTGAAAAGGGGAAGGGACAAGAAGTCACTATAAAAGCCCTGAACTTCTTCTGCTGGGCAGTCTTCTGGAGGTTGTCTTCAGGAGTGGTCTTCAGCTTGAATCTTCAGCTTGGAGCTTTGGCTAGTGATCTGCATCTTGGAAGTGACTTTGGATTTGGGCCTCTGCTTTAACTTGGACCTTGACTCTTGAACTGTTTCTTAGGTAAGTGAGTAACTGGCTTTCCTTTCCTGGCTTCTGGAGAGATTAGTTTCAGAGAAGCATTCCCCTCTTGGAGGAGACTGTGTAGATGGAACATCATGTCCTTCGGAAGAGGATTAACAAGCCTTGATAGGCTAGACATCTTTTCTACCCTCTTTCTGTATTCCTCTATTTTCACTCTTTCCACCTTTTTGTAAATAAATCTACTAAGAATCATTTTGGCTTGAACTATAATAATTTTATCTTTTTAAAAATTTTATTTAATTAGTCAATTTAGAACATTTCCCCCTGGTTATAAGAATCATGTTCCTTCCCTCCCCTGTGCCGCCCCTCCCCCCCAGCCAATACACAGTTCCATGTTTTACATGTGTCCTTTATCAAAAACTATTTCCATGTTGTTGATGTTTGCACTAGGGTGATCATTTAGAGTCTACATCCCCAATCATAACCCCATAGACCCATGTGACCAAGCATTTATTTTTCTTTTGTGTTTCTACTCCCACGGTTCTTCCTCTGAATGTGGATAGTGTTCTTTCTCATAAATCCTTCAGAATTGTCTTGGTTCATTGCATTGCTACTAATAGAGAAGTGCATTACATTTGATTGTACCATAGTGTATCAGTCTCTGTATACAATGTAGATATTTTACCTAGATCTGTTTTTTCTTTGGCTTTGTTAGATATCATGATTGCAACTCTTGCCTTCTTTATCTCAGTTGATGCCCAATAGATTTTGCTCCATCTGTTTAACTTTACCCTTTGTGTGTCTACCTTCCTCATGTGTATTTCTTGTAGACAACATATTGTAGGACTTTGGCTTCTAATCCACTTTTCTATTTGCTTCTGTTTTATGGGTGAGTTCATTACATTCACCTTCAGAGTTATGATTACCAGCTGTGTATTTCCCAACATTTTGATTTCCACTGATAGTACTACCCTTTCTTCTTTCACTATTTCCTTCTACACTAATGTTTTGTTTTTTTAATTAGTCCCCCTATTTCCCACCCTTATTTTGCTTCACTTCACCCCCCCCCTTCATATTCCTCTCTTATTTTTCTTTAGGGACTTTTTAATCTCTACCAACACCCCCCCTCCCTTGTATTACTTCACTCCCCACCAGTCTGTTTGTTCCCCTTCTACTTCTCTACAGGGTGAGAATCAATTATTTGCCCCATTGAATTTGATTGTTCTTCTCTTCTATAGTCAATTTCAATGCATGTAAGAATTAAATATTTCCTGTCTCTGACCTCTTTACCCTTCTGGTGCATTGGTGTTTTCTCCCCTCCCCTCTCCAGCCATGCACTTCTTTATGACTAATAAATTTACCCCATTTTGTCTCTTTTCTCATTTCTTTTAGTATTAACCTCTTTTTAACTCTAGTTTTATGTGTGTGTGTGTCTTGGCATTTCATCCTATACAGTTTGTCATTGTTCTCTATAATTCTTCTAGCTACCCAGGTGATAATAAAATTTTTAAATGTTACCAATATCCTATTTTCTTGTAGGTATACAAATCATTTTAACTTATTGGTCCCTAAAAAAAGGTTTTTTGTTTTTTTTCCCCCTTTCTCAATTACCTTTTGGTGATTCACTTGAGTTCTATGTTTGGGCATCAAATTTTCTGTTCAAATGTGGTCTTTTCTTTATGAATGCTTGGAAATCTTCAATTTTATTAAATGCCCATATTTTCCCCTGCAAGAATATAGTCAGTTTTTCTGGGTAGTTGATTCCTGGTTATAAACCTATTTCCCTAGCTTTCCAGTATATTATATTCCATGCCTTTTGTGTACATCCTTCAGTGTAGATGCAGCCAGATCCTGTATTATTCTAATTGTAGTTCCATGTTATTTGAATGACTTCTTCTTAGCAGCTTGTAATATTTTTTCCTTGGTCTGGTAGTTCTTGAATTTGGCTAAAACATTTCTGGGTGTTGTCAGTTGGGGATTAAATACAGGGGGTCATCTGTGGATTCTTTCAATCTCCACTTTTTCCTTTTACTCTAGAATGTTGGGGCAGTTTTCTTGGATAATTTCCTGTAGAATGATTGCCAGGATTTTTCTTTTGTCATGATCTTCTGGTAGTCCACTGATTCTTAAGTTGTCTCTCCTGGACCTGTTTTCTAGATCTTCTATTTTGTGGATGAGGTGTTTCATATTTTCCTCAGTTTTTTCATTCTTTTGATTTTGTTTTATAGCTTTCTGCTGTCTTGTGAAGTCATTTGCTTCTAGTTGTTGGATTCTAGTTTTTAAAGATATCCCTGGCTTTTTGGTCATCCTTCTCCCTCTGATCTTTCATCTCTATTATGTCATTTTAAATCTGGTTAATTTTATCTTTTAAGACACTGTTTTGGGGACTTCTGGTTAAGATGGCGGCTTAGAGAAAGCTAAAGTTCAGATCTCCGGAAAACCCTTCCCGACCGATCTCAAACTATAAGCTCCTAAGGTGCCGAAATTCAAAACGATCAACAGCACAGACCTTGGGAACCCTCCTCCTGGACCTGGACCCGGTTCAAAAGGTATGGCTCCCCTCAAAAGCCAGAACCCGAGATCACTCGGACCTCAGGGGTAGGAGCGCAGAGTCCAAGGCTCCCGGAAGCCGCAGCCCGGCCGGGCTCAGAGAGCAGGGTCCTCAGAACAACAACCCTCAGGGCCTTCTACCCGAGTCCGGGTGAAAGTTACTGCCTGGGGCTTCCGCTGCAGAGAGCTGGTCTAAACAACAGCAACCCTCAGGGCGGGCAAGACAGCCTCAGGGGCTGGATCCTGCTATCCAAGTCTCAGTGAAAGTCCTTGCCCTCGGAGCTTGGGGAAGCTGCAGCCCATCCCCCCGCAGGCCGACGAAACAGCCTCATGGCCAGCGATTCTGAAGGCAACTTCCAGAAGGCAAGCCGGGGGGAGAGTGTGGCCTTGTGGTCCGACCCTTCCATTCCAGTTCCAGTGAGGCATATTCAGTTTAACCCAGGGAAATCTCATAGAACCAACATCTGCCCAGGACTAAAGCCTCTGAACACCAGACAGAGATAAGAAAAGCTAATCCTCCACATTCAGAGATGGCAAACTCCACAGAAGCACAGAAGCCCCAAAATACCAAGAAAAATAAGAAGAAAGGGGCGACTTTGGACACATTCTATGGAGCCAAAATACAAAATACAGAGCAGATAGAAGAAGATATACAAGAAAATTCTCCAAAATCTTCCAAAGGAAATAGAAACTCTCCACAAACCCATGAAGAATTTGAATCAGAAATGACCAAAAAGATGGAAGCCCTCTGGGAGGAAAAGTGGGAAATAATGCAAAAGAAATTCACGCATCTACAAAACCAGTTTGACCAAACTGTAAAAGAAAACCAGGCTTTAAAGCAAGAACTAATAAAGCAAAGCCAAAACACCAAGAAATTAGAAGAGAACATAAAATATCTCACCGACAAGGTGATAGATCTGGAAAATAGAGGGAGAAGAGAAAATTTAAGAATAATTGGACTCCCAGAAAAGCCAGAAATAAACACCAAACTGGACATGGTGATACAAGATATAATCAAAGAAAATTGCCCAGAGATTCTAGGACAAGGGGGCAATACAGCCACTGACAGAGCTCACAGAACACCTTCTACACTAAACCCCCAAAAGACAACTCCCAGGAATGTAATTGCCAAATTCCAAAGCTATCAAACAAAAGAAAAAATCCTACAGGAAGCCAGAAAAAGACAATTTAGATATAAAGGAATGCCAATCAGGGTCACACAAGACCTTGCAAGTTCTACTCTGAATGATCGTAAGGCATGGAACATGATCTTCAGAAAGGCAAGAGAGCTGGGTCTCCAACCAAGAATCAGCTACCCAGCAAAACTGACTATATACTTCCAAGGGAAAGTATGGGCATTCAACAAAATAGAAGACTTCCAACTTTTTGCAAAGAAAAGACCAGAGCTCTGTGGAAAGTTTGATACCGAAAATCAAAGAGCAAGGAATACCTGAAAAGGTAAATATTAAGGAAAGGGGAAAAATGTTATCTTCTTCTTTTACTCAAACTCTCTTCTATAAGGACTACATTTATATCAATCCATGTATACTAACATGTGGGGAAAATGTAATGTGTAAATAGGGGGTAAGAAAGACCAAATAGAATAATGGTTCTCACACAAAGATTCACATGGGAAGGGGAGGGGAAGAAAACTCCTATAAGAAGGAGAGGAGATAAGACTGAGGAGAGACTCTAAATGAACACTATAATGCAAACTCCAACAACAGGGAAATGGGTTCGAGTCAAGAACACATGTGATAACCAGTGGAATCATGCGTCGGCTATGGGAGAGGGAAAGGCGGGGGGGGTGGGGAGGGGAGGGGAGGAAAAGAAAACGATCTTTGTTTCCAGTGAATAATGTATGAAAACGACCAAATAAAATAATATTAAAATTAAAAAAAAAAAAAGGAGAGGAAGAGAGGGGGAGGGATTTACTTAAACCTCAATCTCAGGGAAATCAACTCTGAGAGGGAAAAACATCCAGATCCATTGGGATCTTGAATTCTATCTTACCCAACAAGGGTAAGGAGAAGGGAAAACCAAGGGGGGGAGGGGGAGAGGGAGAACAAAAAGGGAGGGAAAGAGAGGGGGGAGGGGGAGGGAAGAAAAAGGGAGGGACTAAAAAGGGAAACATCAAGGGAGGGGACAAGGGGACTGATTCAAAGTAAATCACTGGACTAAAAGGTAGAGCCGAAGAAGAAAAGGTTAGAATTAGGGAAGGCAATCAAAATGCCAGGGAGTCCACAAATGACAATCATAACTTTGAACGTGAATGGGATGAACTCACCCATAAAACGTAGACGAATAGCAGAATGGATTAGAATCCAAAACCCTACCATATGTTGTCTTCAAGAAACACACATGAGGCGGGTTGACACCCACAAGGTCAGAATTAAAGGATGGAGTAAGACCTTCTGGGCCTCAACTGATAGAAAGAAGGCAGGAGTGGTAATCATGATATCTGATAAAGCCAATGCAAAAATAGACCTGATCAAAAGGGATAGGGAAGGTAATTATATTTTGTTAAAAGGGACTCTAGACAACGAGGAAATATCATTAATCAACATGTATGCACCAAATAATATAGCACCCAAATTTCTAATGGAGAAACTAGGAGAATTGAAGGAAGAAATAGACAATAAAACCATACTAGTGGGAGACTTAAACCAACCATTATCAAATTTAGATAAATCAAATCAAAAAATAAATAAGAAAGAGGTAAAAGAAGTGAATGAAATCTTAGAAAAATTAGAATTAATAGACATATGGAGAAAAATAAATAGGGATAAAAAGGAATACACCTTCTTCTCAGCACCACATGGCACATTCACAAAAATTGACCATACATTAGGTCACAGAAACATAGCACACAAATGCAAAAAAGTAGAAATAATGAATGCAGCCTTCTCAGATCACAAGGCAATAAAAATAATGATTAGTAATGGTACATGGAAAACCAAATCTAAAACCAATTGGAAATTAAACAATATGATACTCCAAAACCGTTTAGTTAAAGAAGAAATCATAGAAACAATTAATAATTTCATCAAGGAAAATGACAATGGCGAAACATCCTTTCAAACCTTTTGGGATGCAGCCAAAGCGGTAATCAGAGGCAAATTCATATCCCTGAAAGCTTATATTAACAAACAAGGGAGAGCAGAGATCAATCAATTGGAAATGCAATTGAAAAAACTCGAAAGCGATCAAATTAAAAACCCCCAGCAGAAAGCCAAACTAGAAATCCTAAAAATTAAGGGAGAAATTAATAAAATCGAAAGTGATAGAACTATTGATTTAATAAATAAGACAAGAAGCTGGTACTTTGAAAAAACAAACAAAATAGACAAAGTATTGGTCAATCTAATTAAAAAAAGGAAGGAAGAAAAGCAAATTCACAGCATTAAAGATGAAAAGGGGGACAGCACCTCCAATGAGGAGGAAATTAAGGCAATCATTAGAAATTACTTTGCCCAATTATATGGCAATAAATACACCAATTTAGGAGAAATGGATGAATATATACAAAAATACAAACTGCCTAGACTAACTGAAGAGGAAATAGAATTCTTAAATAATCCCATATCAGAAATTGAAATCCATCAAGCCATCAAAGAACTTCCTAAGAAAAAATCCCCAGGGCCTGATGGATTCACCAGTGAATTCTATCAAACATTCAGAGAACAGTTAATCCCAATACTATACAAACTATTTGACATAATAAGCAAAGAGGGAGTTCTACCAAACTCCTTTTACGACACAAACATGGTACTGATTCCAAAACCAGGCAGGTCAAAAACAGAGAAAGAAAACTATAGGCCAATCTCCCTAATGAATATAGATGCAAAAATCTTAAATAGGATACTAGCAAAAAGACTCCAGCAAGTGATCAGAAGGATCATTCACCATGATCAAGTAGGATTTATACCAGGGATGCAGGGCTGGTTCAACATTAGGAAAACCATCCACATAATTGACCACATCAACAAGCAAACTAGCAAGAACCACATGATTATCTCAATAGATGCAGAAAAAGCCTTTGATAAAATACAACACCCATTCCTATTAAAAACACTAGAAAGCATAGGAATAGAAGGGTCGTTCCTAAAAATAATAAACAGTATATATCTAAAACCAACAGCTAATATCATCTGCAATGGGGATAAACTAGATGCATTCCCAATAAGATCAGGAGTGAAACAAGGATGCCCATTATCACCTCTACTATTTGACATTGTACTAGAAACACTAGCAGTAGCAATTAGAGAAGATAAAGGAATTGAAGGCATCAAAATAGGCAAGGAGGAGACCAAGTTATCACTCTTTGCGGATGACATGATGGTCTACTTAAAGAATCCTAGAGATTCAACCAAAAAGCTAATTGAAATAATCAACAACTTTAGCAAAGTTGCAGGATACAAAATAAACCCACATAAATCATCAGCTTTTCTATATATCTCCAACACAGCTCAGCAGCAAGAACTAGAAAGAGAAATCCCATTCAAAATCACCTTAGACAAAATAAAATACCTAGGAATCTATCTCCCAAGACAAACACAGGAACTATATGAACACAACTACAAAACACTCGCCACACAACTAAAACTAGACTTGAACAAATGGAAAAACATTAACTGCTCATGGATAGGACGAGCCAATATAATAAAAATGACCATCCTACCCAAACTTATTTATCTATTTAGTGCCATACCCATTGAACTACCAAAATACTTCTTCACTGATTTAGAAAAAACCATAACAAAGTTCATTTGGAAGAACAAAAGATCAAGGATATCCAGGGAAATAATGAAAAAAAAAACACATATGATGGGGGCCTTGCAGTCCCTGACCTAAAACTATATTACAAAGCAGCAGTCATCAAAACAATTTGGTACTGGCTAAGAAACAGAAAGGAAGATCAGTGGAATAGATTGGGGGAAAGCGACCTCAGCAAGACAGTATACGATAAACCCAAAGATCCCAGCTTTTGGGACAAAAATCCACTATTCGATAAAAACTGCTGGGAAAATTGGAAGACAGTGTGGGAGAGACTAGGAATAGATCAACACCTCACACCCTACACCAAGATAAATTCAAAATGGGTGAGTGACTTAAACATAAAGAAGGAAACCATAAGTAAATTGGGTAAACACAGAATAGTATACATGTCAGACCTTTGGGAGGGGAAAGGCTTTAAAACCAAGCAAGATATAGAAAGAATCACAAAATGTAAAATAAATAATTTTGACTACATCAAACTAAAAAGCTTTTGTACAAACAAAACCAATATAACTAAAATCAGAAGGGAAACAACAAATTGGGAAAAAATCTTCATAGAAACCTCTGACAAAGGTTTAATTACTCATATTTATAATGAGCTAAATCAATTGTACAAAAAATCAAGCCATTCTCCAATTGATAAATGGGCAAGGGAAATGGATAGGCAGCTCTCAGATAAAGAAATCAAAACTATTAACAAGCACATGAAGAAGTGTTCTACATCTCTTATAATCAGAGAGATGCAAATCAAAACAACTCTGAGGTATCACCTCACACCTAGGAGATTGGCTAACATAACAGCAAAGGAAAGTAATGAATGCTGGAGGGGATGTGGCAAAGTAGGGACATTAATTCATTGCTGGTGGAGTTGTGAATTGATCCAACCATTCTGGAGGGCAATTTGGAACTATGCCCAAAGGGCGACAAAAGAATATTTACCCTTTGACCCAGCCATAGCACTGCTGGGTCTGTACCCCAAAGAGATAATGGACACAAAGACTTGTACAAAAATATTCATAGCTGCGCTCTTTGTGGTGGCCCAAAACTGGAAAACGAGGGGATGCCCATCAATTGGGGAATGGCTGAAGAAACTGTGGTATATGTTGGTGATGGAGTACTATTGTGCTAAAAGGAATAATAAAGTGGAGAAGTTCCATGGAGACTGGAACAACCTCCAGGAAGTGATGCAGAGCGAGAGGAGCAGAACCAGGAAAACATTGTACACAGAGACTAACACACTGTGGTATAATCGAACGTAATGGACTTCTCCATAAATGGTGGTGTAATGTCCCTGAACAACTTGCAGGGATCCAGGAGAAAAAAACACCATTCATAAGCAAAGGATAAACTATGGGAGTGGAAACACCGAGAATAAGCAACTGCCTGAATACAGAGGTTGAGGGGACATGACAGAGGATAGACTCTAAATGAACACTCTAATGCAAATACTATCAACAAAGCAATGGGTTCAAATCAAGAAAACATCTAATGCCCAGTGGATTTACGCGTCGGCTATGGGGGTTTGGGGGGTAGGAAAAGAAAATGATCTATGTCTTTAATGAATAATGCTTGGAAATGATCAAATAAAATATATTTTTAAAAAAAGACACTGTTTCCTTTTTCCAGATAACTTATTTTACTTTTTATGTTCTTTTCCCAGTTGTCTTCAGCCTCTCTTTATTGTTTTTTGAATTGTGTTTTGAGTTCTTCCAAAGTCTATGTCCAATTCACTGGAATTTCTGTGTTTTTGCTTGGTGTTCCTTGATTTTCCTCTGTTTCATTTCCTCTTTGTTAATTGCCTTAATAGAAGCTGTTGATTGTAATTTCTTTTTTCTTTTTCTGATGTTTATTCACATTTTCCCCCTTCTTTCCCCCCTGTCATTGCCTGTAGGTTTGCTCTTCTCATTATTTGTTGAATCTGTGAGTTTGGACTGTTCTGTCCTGAAGGGGATTCTTCTCTGTTCTGCTGATTGACCAGGTTAGATTGATGGTATTAATGAGACCTGAGGTCAGATCTTCCCTAGGTGGCTGCAGAAAGCTCCAAGGAGCTGGACTTCTCACTTGCCTGTAGTTTGTTGCAGACTTTACCCTTAGTCAGCAAGGCTCTCAGATTAGTCTGTATGGGAGGGGTGTTGGAACTTGAGCTTTCCTGCCCTTTGAAGGATTCTTATCTGCCATATTGATTATATTGAGCCAGGGCAGAGTTGATCTGTAAAGCTGGCTGTGCCCTGATGCCAAAACCCAGAGGGAAGGTGGGGGACAAGAAAGGGTGGGGCTGTCAGTAGGCTGCCTGCTCTGTGCTTCTCCTCTAGCTGCCTCTACACTGCCTGTGTTCAACACCCTGAGCCTGGCACAGCTGTGCCAACAAGGTACTCCCTCTAGACTAGCACCCTTGCCTATCCAGAAATTCTAGCCACCACTGGAGCCTTAACAATGTGGATGGTGGAGGGGTTCTGGGACCTTCCTTCTTCCTTCTCCTTAAACCCACATGTTCTAGAGTTCAGGATTTTTTGGGGGGTACCTTTTAAGTTGAGTCCAGCAGGACGGTTCTCTAACTCTGTCCTGTTGTTAGATTTGGTTTTCAGACCCCTTGAGGCATTGTGTTTTTGAGTTGGTGAGAAAGGATTTGGGGAGGTCTGAACTTTTGTTGTCTCTAAGCTTCCATCTTGACTCTGCCCCCCAAGCTATAATATTTTTAAATTGGTGACCATAATATTAATTTAGAAATCTCATATGTTTAGTCAAATCCTTAAATTATTTTCTTATACTTTCCATTTTTCTTGTGAACTGTTTAGAGTTAAACTTTTTTTTATTTTCCACCAATAAAAAAAGAGACAAATATCATATTAGAGAAAACAGGTGGATTTAAAAGTTCAACTTTTGGAACTTTTCTAATGGAAAGAGGAAATTCCTCCATATCACCACTAGATCCTCTAAATATCTTCTATTTGCATTTCACTGAATGTAGAGGGGAAAGCCTAGGGCTGGGAGGCAGGAGGCCTGGGTTATAGTCCTTATGTGGTCATTTAAAAGCTTGTGAGTTTAGTAAGTGACTTTACTATCTGGACCTCAGTTCCCCCAAGTATAAAATGAGAGGGATGGACAAGGCAATCTTTGAGATTCCCCAGAGCTAGGCAGTTCTACAGTTCTATATTTTTCAAAATCCTTTCATTTTGATCATCCCATTTTATTCTCAAAGCAACTGTAAGGGAGATGGGGTCACGATTATTCCTTTCTGACAGAAGAGGATGCTGACCCATAGAAAAATGAAATTGCCTGCTTGGACTTTGATTCGGAACAAAGTAGAGGAGAATGTGGGTCTTCTTACCCATAAGTGAGACTTCTTGCCACTCTATCCTGTTTGGTGGGTTTCTGGGAAGATAGGTGGTTAACAGACTGGAAATGGTGGATATTTGTCTTCTAATTCAATGGTCTACATTGTTACAGTTTTAGTAAGTTTCAGAGGAGCTGGAAGGGATAATAAGTACACTTTGTTTAATCTAACCTGCTCATTTTACAGTTGAAGAAACAGAGACAGAAAGTCAAAGTGATATGCCAAGCATTTTTGTGTCACAGTCAAGACTTCTCATTCCTATACTAAAGAAGACAAATTGTGGGATTTTATGTTTAATGAACTACAAAAAATTATCATAATAATTAGAGAAACCACCAGTAGATTAAAAATCTTCATAAGGAAATCGATCATTTCACATTTTATATTTGTATGAATGTATTGATTTTAATAAGAGTAAAAAATGCTTAGCAATGGCACTTATCCTGAATTAAATCTAACGAGTATAGAAAAAGGATTTTTAACCCTGTAGAATTTGGGATAGATATAAACTAATGCACCTTTACACACTTTGTAATATTTCAAATGATCCTCTATTTAGTGGATATATATTCCTTCCATCCATACAAATAACCTTCAGAGAACATTTCCCTCTTTGGAAGATCTGCATAAACTGATACATAGAGAATTGAGCTGTGAAAGGGCTAAAGTCAATTAGGTGCCTATAGTAAGTCTAGCACCAATATGGTGAGCCTCCAGGGAT
Source organism: Monodelphis domestica (assembly GCF_027887165.1). NCBI lineage: Eukaryota > Metazoa > Chordata > Mammalia > Didelphimorphia > Didelphidae > Monodelphis > Monodelphis domestica. The sequence goes on from NC_077232.1 coordinate 99,416,433, forward strand.
TGGGGCCACTGGACTGACTAAGGAGTGAACTGGTTCAGGCTGGAAATGGAAAGGGTCAGAGCTTCTGTGAAGGCAATAATAGAATTAAACCTGTGTGAATAGCACTTCTAGCCTGGATGAGATAAAGAGACAGCCTTAAACAATGACAAAAAATATAAATTAATGTTCTTTTTTATATAGCTATCAATTCCCAGTGTCTCTCTACTTAGTCCCCTTGAATAGAAACCTTCCTTGTAGCAAAGAAATATAATTAAGAAAAACAAATAAATACACTGGCCATGTCTGCGACCATATGTTTCATCCTGCACCTATGGTCTGCCATCTCTTTATCTAGACATCCTTCACCATCAGTCCTCTTGAGTCACAACTGGTCAGTCCACTACTAAGAATGTAGGTGTCCTTCATTCATTTTTATGTTTCTTTCTACTAAAGTAGTCCCGGTATCAACTATTCCTCTGATTTTGCTCAATTCTCAGATCTACTTCCAGCCTAGTACCAGAACCATCTTTGAGGGTAGAAATCATTGTGGAGACAGGGTCTACTTTCTTCATTAATACAAAGTGTCATGACTGAATTAACACATTTGTGCTAATAGATACTTGTTAAATTGAATTCAATCTTAGGCAGAGCTAGGAAAAAGAACCTGGAAGCCAGAGAAAATTATGATGGGAACAAATACAAGATTCTAGCAGGATTTAAATTGGAAGCAGGAAGACAGGAGATAGGTCTAGTTCCCGGGACAGAGTCTGGGAGATTGATTATTTCTCAACACAGAATTTCATTCTAAGATAGAGTTCTCTTTCCACCCCTATAGAGGAGCTTTAGGTTAAGGTTTTAGACTTGCAAGAACTCTTGGGAACTAAGGTAACACCAAGTAAGCAGAACCAGAAGAATGGAATGGTCCTCTCTTGAAAACCAGAGAGGAAGTTGGGGATCTATCGAGAGGAGCTGTGGAAATTGCAGCTCTGCAATTACAGATTACCTCAGCCAGTTGAGAATCATTCACAAATATTTCATTCATCAGCACTGAAGGACAGTGATGGTGTGGGATGGGAAAGGACTGGGTACTGGCTCCAACATTTCCTTCTTTTCTAAATGATTCCAGATTCTCATAGCCTCCTCAAATCCTTTATTCACAAGTGGGCAAAAAAGATTTTCATGCCTTGTTTTGCAGGATTCTTTTGAGGCAAGGACTGTGTTATCTTCAATGCCCCTTTAAAGTAGAATGGAAAAAGGAATGGTTGTTATTAGCCCATGGTCAAAAGTTTGCATTCTCTGACCTCCTAGGAGTGACCCCTGACCATCACCCTAGTCCTTTGTACAGAGATAGCCTCCATCAGACTCAGGGAGGCAAGGGTGAAGATGAGAAAGCAACCCTGGCTGGGGTGAGGGAGGCCTCATGTCTCATTTTAGCAAAACGCTTTTCTGTTGGTCCCCATGGGCGAGCAGGTTGGCAGCTCTCAAACCTGGCAGCTCTTATAGCTGGAGCACAACACATAGGCCCACAGAGCTAGCCGTCTGGCAACATATCGTTGTTCAGGGTCCTGCAAAAACGCAGAGTGCCCTGTGTATCTCATTTCATCTCCTTTCATCTGCTCGTAAAGCAGCAGGGTCGCAGATAAACCCACATGAAACCCTGGGTAAATTATTAAATCTGAATGCTGGCCCTGGGATCCAGAGCCCTCTCTGAATGCCGGTGGTGGAGATTAAACATCAGATTTAGGGCTACATCTAGACCCAGAGAAAAGACTTCTAATTGTGCAGATAATTCTTCATTGTTCATGGCCGACAGCATCCCATGGATAAATGGGATTTACAAATTATCCCCAAAGCTCCTTTGAAACTGTAACTTCTTTCTACTCCATGACAAAGCTAACCAACCCCAATTTTTCAGAGTGGCTAAGCAGGAACAAAACTGACAGGTATAGGAGGTGTGTCTTTTCTTTTCCTGGACAAAGGCTGTTAAAAGCTAGAAAAGACTTGGGAGATCATTGGGTATAACCTCTTTGTTTTACAGAGAATGAAACTGAGGCCCAGAGAAGACTTTTATCAGGGTCATTTGGTGAGTTGTTGGCAGATCTGAGATCAGAGCTATAATTAGGACAGCAACTGGGACTGTATTCCAGAATGCTGAATTTAGATGCCATCAAGAGGACTAGAAGTTCTTCAACAGAATAGAAATAACAGAACTTAATGTGTCATATAGGCAGATACTATATGGCTGCTTCTTACCCCTGATGGTTACACTGTTGGTGACATTGTGCCTCGTCTGGCCCCGCTGATCCCCACTCCCACCTCTTGCCCTTCCGCATTCTGCAGAGCATTTAGCCTATAGTACCCCAACTTTAAAAATCAGTCTGAGAGCAAGTATCATTCCACTTGCTCTAAGTGCTTCCCCAGGCACAAAATGTGACTGTTTCTATAGAGATATGCCTGGAACTTGAATCCACATCTCTTTACTAGTTGAATGTTCTTTCTATATTAGGACATTTTATTCCTTTCCATGATTTTCTCACTGTGGTTCTACAATGTTCCTTCTACTGTGGGAGAACCCGAAGTTTAAGTTATTACTGCTGGGAACATCATTGTCATAATTAGACTAAGGAAACCTTTAGATGAGGTTAATTCTCTTCAACTGACCTAGAACCAGTGCTAGTTTGTATTGTGAGACAGGGAAGATGTCCATGGGAAGTGAAGTCAACAGCTGTTGCCAGTGGTCCCCATGAGGGCACCAGCCCCTCTTCCTTTTAGAGGCAGATTCAGAAATTAGAGGGAGTTCAGCCTTCTAAGCTAGTGTTAGATAAGTCCTTCTGTCAGTACTGTGGAACTAAATAAGAGTCTTGTAAAAAAAAAGAAGGGTAAGCAAACCAGATGAAGCCTCTTTTTGACAAAGCAGTTCAGTTCTAGGGCAGTTAGATCAAATGGGTGGCTTTTCCTGTGTGTATGTGTCTTTTAACCTTGTGTTATGTGGTTCTTTGGGAAAATCTTCTGTTTTGGGTTATTGCAAGGTGCTTACAGTGACAGACACAACATATATCTCAGGGTTGTGCAATAATGAATGATTTTCACAAATTCAAATCGATAAATGTTTTGTGACTTTTTTCCAGATTATATGTAGATATAATTTTTATAATCCTTTTCTGATATTTTGATTTCCATGTTCTCTCCTCTTCCAACTCTCCTCCCTCCTCGAGAAGCAGTCATTATAATATAGGTTATACGTCTATTGTTATGTTGTGAAAGAAAACACATATCACTTATATTAGGAAAAAAACTCATAAAGAAAATGAAATGAAAAAAGATATGTTTCAGTCTGCATTCAGACTCCATCAATTTCTTCTATGGAAAAATAAACATTTTTAAGACCTACTTTTTGGGCAAGGTGCACTATACTAGGGCTTGAAGATATAAAGATAAAAAATGAATCTGTTCAATTCCTCAAAAGGCTTTTATTCTGCTTTCACAATATCAGTGATGGAGTCATCCTTGAGAATAGCTTTTGAGCTCTTCCCCATTCTTGGTTTGGCTTTTCCCCAGGGGCATTAGGAACCTAATAAGTGGTGACATGTAGATTGTACCTTTCTCCATCTCTTCTTGGTCCTAGACAGACCAATAGAGGTCATATATAAGCTGCGTGAAAATGAGGATAATAATAGCACCTCACTTCCAGAGTTGTTGTGAGGATTAAATGAAATCATTATAAAATACTTAGCATAGTGCCTGAAACATAGTAGGAACTAAATAATGCTACTTCTTCTTATTATATTTGTCCTAAAGTCTAAAGAGAAATCCAGACCTCAAGGGAGGACAAGTCCCACAAAAGAAGAAAAGGGATCAAAGCAAATGACAGATCTAAGAGCTGGTGAGAAGCATTTGCCACAGTAAATTCGCAGGATTTAGAGTGTAGAGATCTTATAGTCCAATTAAAATAGGTGGGTAGAATAAGGGGTCAAAACTATAAATATATAACACAACTTATTTCATTTTACAAATAAGAATATTAATTTTGTATCTAAGTACCCAGTGTAGGTTCAACACAGAAGGAACAAATTACAAATGTTTGTTGAATTGAATTCATTGTTAAGTTGGAATAAAATTGAATGTATTAAATGCCAAACCAAGGGGTTTGCATTTGATTTCTCAAGTAGTAGAGGGCCTTAGAAGGCTTTGGGGCACCAGTTGTTAACATCCAAACTGGTTGTTAGTAGAAAGAAAGGAAGTTGGGGCATAAGTGACATAGGACTAAGACTGAGGACACTAGGAGAAGGTTGACGAGGGACATCAAAAGGCCAAAGCAAACTGCCCACCTTGCAATTTTTGTAGTGGAACAATCCTATAGACCAAAATCCATAAAATAAGAATATGCTAAATGACCTAGACCATCATTTTCTTATGCCAACTTTTATCCACAAATTAATGAAGGAGAAAGGAGCAAAAATGGTATCACTGAAAGAGTTCAAAACTTGGAATCAAAATCCCACCATCAAAATCTGGCTCTTGGTTGCACGATCTTGGATAAATTATTTAACCTCTTAGAACTTCTGTTTCTTCATCTTTAGATGAGCAATAATTCCACATATAAAAGTGTAGCTGCTATATCTCTCTCATCAAAGTTTTCTGAGGAACTAGAAATTGAAATGATGTTGAAGAAAACAAATATGGGGAAAGTAGACTGGACAGGTAGGAGGAGAACTTTGCTTGAATGGATGCAATTTTTGATGGTTTTGAGAGATAGATTTTCAAGGTGTCCAAAAGAGGAGAATATATTACAAATTTGGAAAAAAAACTTGGGACTTTATTAACTCCCTCCCCAAAAAAGGTGATCAAAATAATAAGTACCAACCTATATACTTATTATCCTATCTACATAACATTTCTACAAGACTAAGCTATATCTACTTTTTTATTGTACATATTAAAACGTGTTTTTTAAACACTAATTTTTCAAATTTTGCATTCCAAATTTTCTTCCTCTATTTAATCCTTCTCCCAGCTGTTGATAAGGCAAGCAATATGATACCATTATACATGTGAAGTCATGCAAAACATTCAATACTTGCTTTGAAGGTATCTGTGTGATAGGGTTAAGAAGAGAACAAGCTGGGTTTTGAAAAAAGTATACTACAGTAGGGCACATGTCTAAGATTACAGAATTAACTGAAGACTACAGAGAATAAAAAACCTAACTGTACTTAATTGTTGTTGACTTAAGTAGAGCAAAATGCTATCTTGAAGGTTCTCTCCCAATGAGGTGTCTACCAAGTATGTTAAAATCACATAAGGCTTATTGAAGGCTTTAACAACTATAATAATATTGTAGTTCTACAACAGAGATAATTTTGTTTAGTGATCATTTGCTTTTTTTACAAGCATGAAGGAGATTATTCATATTGAAATATGGAACTGCTATATTCAAATCATCATGACAAAAATGTTACTATCATGGAGGCTATCAAAGAATCATTTAACAATTATTATTTATTATGCTATTTATTTTGTACTATTATATTATATAATATCCAATTGTTTACCAGTAATTGTGCTAAGCATTAAGGATAAAAATACAGAGCGAAACAATCCCTACTCTCAAGTTGGTTACATTTTGATGGAGGACACCCAATAGTTTATAATCCTAAATTAAATAAATGCAGAGAGAACAAATGCAAAAAATATAAATTCATTACAAACAAGGTGTTTAGGGAAGAAGTATCTTAGCAATTATGGGAATTAGGAAAGGCTTCATGTAGAAGGTGGTGCTTGAACTGAGTGTTGAAAGAAGAGAGGGATTTTATGAGGTCAAGGTGAGAAGATGGTGGTGCATTGCAAACACAAGGGAGGGTCCTGTGTAAAACCTTAGAGATGGGAAATTAGACTATTAGGTATAAGGAATAGAGAGAAAGCTGGTTTGACTAGATGCAACGCAGAGTCCAAACTGAAGAGATTCCTTTACATGGAAAGAACTTCCAGACATTCCTGTTTCCAAATGACATTGTGCCGATTGTACCAAGTCATGGAATACTATAAAACATTCTAAATGGCATCTAAATCCTCTCAAAAAAAATTGACAACTATCCAAATAGATGGTGAATAAAGAATGCTTTCCTGTACAAGGCTACACTAAAAAGTTGGATAGACAACCTCAAAAGCTGATATAGCGGTATGTTTACACTAACTGGACAGCATTGGATTGGAACCTGTGCATGGAATTAATTGGAGGGGGAAAGTGGGCTAGATAATCTTTGAAAAATGACATAATTCATTTAATGATCTCGAGCTTCTTCTTAAACAAAGACTTACCTTTTGCACATCAGTATTCTTGCAGTGATATTGTATATCTATGGATCATGGAATATAGCACTCTACAAAGAATTAGAAATTGAAGATCATACCAAGTGCAATGGAGAGATACATGGCAAGTAACCAGATTACAATACACTACAAAGAAAGAATGATGTAGGAGAAATGGTGTCAAGAATCCAATCAGTTATCACTTGCCAATGCTACCTCTCCAATATTTCTCTCATCCTTCCCCTTCCTTCTCTCCACTGACTCCATAACCATCACAATTCAGTTCCTCATCATCTCCTGCCTATTGTATTCCAATTGTTTCCTAATTTATCTTCCATGAATTTATCCTTTTTCCTCTCTAATTCACTCTCCACATAACTGACCAGACTGATATACCTAAATCATATCTCTAGCCTTGTCATTCTCCTAAATGAGAAGATTCAATGGCTCTCTATTGCCTCTGGTATAAAATTCAAGATCTTCTACTTAAAATTTACAGTGTATCATGATCTTTCCAGGAATCTTTCACATGCCTGACCCTTACATGCTCTACCTTCCAGCCAAGCTATTCAATGTGCATTTCCACACACAGCATTCCATTTCTCATTACTGGGCCTTTACCCAGGCTGTGTGCCCTATGCCTCCTCATCTCTGCTAACTTGGAGATCCCTTCAAGGCTCAGCTCAAATAGTCCCTTGTTGCCTAGTCTTCTAGTTGTTAGCTGATTCTCATTTATTTTATATATTTTTTGTATTTGCTTCCCTGTGCTCATGTTTTTACGCTTTTCCTCTTACCACTTCTTTGAATCCCAAACCTCTGGCACTTAATACTTATTGAATTGCACCATTACAGTGGGGCAGCTAGGCAGCATGATGAATAGAGTGCCAGGTCTGGCATCAGAGAAACTTTAGTTCAAATCCAAACAGACACTTACTAGATTCATGACTACAGGTAAGTCCCTTAACTCTGTCTACCTCAGTTTCTTAATCTGTAAAATGATCTGGAGAAGGAAATGTCAAACCACTCTAGTATCTTTGGTAAGAAAACTCCAAATGGGATCACAAAGAGAAAAGTAAAACAACTCAACCACAGCAATAACATTTCAATGAGTGCTCACTCATGAGTTTACAACTTCACTGGGGGATTGGTGCAATAATACTTCAGAGAAGTGTGGTGATTAGCCAAAGAGATCATGTAAAGAAAGATCTTTGCAACTTTAAAGTGCTACACACCTATGGCTTATTATTATTTTAAGAGGCAGGAAATGAACAAAGCACCATGGATAACCACAACAGCTTCTTGGGACTTCATTATCACTCTGGACTGGGCATTCCATTGCTGGGCAAAACATGTCTGAGAAACAAATCATCATGTTCTTATTCAAAGAAAATCTGGAGTTAACTGTACTGAAAGATGTTGAGGAATGAGTTAAAGGAAAAAAAAAAGAACATAACACTTGGCTTATTTTAAGAGAAATATTTCAAGAGAAGCTGGTAGATCTACTGAGCATAGGTTTTTTTAAAGCTTTTCCTGTACTTCAACCCTCAAGAGATCACTCAAGGAGAAGGATAAAACTTTGTGATGAAATGACGGCTGGAGTAGAATATGGTAAGAAGTTGGGGTTTTTTTAATGGCTTCTTAAAAATGGTTTAAATGGCTTCTTAAAATGTAGCATTTGGCTGACTGTCTCTTAAATGCAAGGATGAAGGAGACAGCAGCCCAAGCCAGTATCCAGAGGAGCAGTCTGTGGACTCTATCAGATGACTTCAATGTGTTTGTGAGGATGAGGTATTAATTAAAGCAGTGCAATATGAAACTTGCCAAATCCCTCAAGAGAGGATAGAGACTCTATTTTGGCGAGCCATAGAAACCTGAAAGGAATGCTGTATTAGAAAGGCACTATTTGCCAGCACATGCTAAGCTTTTTTTCTTCTATTTGCATCCTCAGGACTTAATATGGTCCTTTGTATATTTTAAATGCTTAATAAGTGCTTTTTCTTTCATCCATCCATTCATTTATACAGCTTGCAAGACATATCCTGAAGGAAGAAACTAACAAAAATAAAAGTTGTCCATCATGATTTCCCAACTGTAGACCTAGAAATGGAAAGCATAAAGAGCATATACTTAAATTGGTAGGAATGTCATAAAAGAGCTGTTGCTAATCCAGATCTCCAAATGGAATCAGTTCTGATTGGCCAAGAAACCTGGGAGTTCTAGTTCCATTTCTATCACTAAATAGATATGTTACCTTTAATATGACATTTAACTTTTATTTTGACTTCACTTTCCTTAATGGTCAAATGGGAATGACAATACTTATTATCTATACTATCTACAGATATATATTACCATATACATATATGTGTATGTATATATTTACACATTCTAAATATATTTATACACATACTACACATATATTTAAAATACTTAATTATAAATTTCTTTAGAAATATCTAATACAATTACACAAAACCAAAGTTTACACAGTCAAAAAAAAAAGAGAAATTCAATGAAAACAGCCAATTTGGATACTTCCTAGAACCTCAAATTTAGAAGGAACTGCAGAAGCCATCTTACTCTTACTTGACCAGGAATCTCCCTGCAACTTTGTTGACAAATAGTCATCCTATATCTGTTTAAAGTACTCTAGAGAGGGCAAACCTATGCTCTCCAGAAGAAGAAAGTTCCATTTCAGAATAGATCAAATCAGTAGAGACTTTTTCCCCTTTCATAAGGTCTAAATATGTCCTCTCTATATTCCTTATGTTTTATTCTCTGGGGCCAAGCTCAACCAGTCAATGCCCTTTTCCACATGACAATCTTTCTAATACATGGGCTTCCCCAGCCTGTTAAACATAAAAAATGGTTGAGAACACTTGATCTTATCCAAACCCCTGATATAACGGATAAGGGAACAGGCCCAGAGAGATAAAGTAATATCTAGGTATAAGTAGCAGAGTAAGAATTTAAACTTAGTTCCTCTGATTCCAAAAACACGGTGATTCCCATTGCACTGTAGAAGCAAAACAACCTGTATAGAAAGTCTATAACCATATAAAAAAGATAATAATGGCAAAGATAACAGAAACCCAGAATGAGATGGCAGGAGCCAACGATAACTTTAAAAACATTTCTTTGTTTAGTTCTTCAGTCTGTCAATGCTTTCATAAATGGTGGTGGCTAGGATGGCCCACAAAACCCCAGATGTGGCCTGACTTCTGTTCTGGACACATTCCTCTTCATTCAGCTTAAGCTAACATGTACATTTCTGGCTAGCATGTCACATATGTAAAACAAAGCAACACCTACTGCTCTTTTTGCTGCTTTTCATTTGATATTTAAATGGGAAACTCTCCAAACCCAGAATTACCCACTTTGAATATTCAGGATTAATATGATCATTTCTGTGCTCACTGCTCTAGTCGGGTCCTCTCTGATACATCCAGGGAACCACCCAGACAGGGTGAATTTTCCAAAGTGATTGACAGCATGTCAGAGTTGTCAGCTACAGATGGGCTCTTCCTCAGAAGCAAAGAGACTCAAGAATTAGCCAGGGAGAGCATGGCAGTAATAACCTTTAGGTCCTGTAGACAACTGGTATGAATCTTTCTCTCTGTCTCTGTCTGTCTGTCTGTCTGTCTTTCCCTCTCCCTCTCTGTCTCTCTCTGTCTCTCTGTCTCTCTCTCCCCCATCTCTCTCCCCTCTCTCTCTCCTCTCTCTCTCTCCTCTCTCCCTCCCTCTCTCTCTCTGTCTCTGTCTCTCTCTGTGTTTCTCTCTCTCTCTCTCTCTTCCCCCCCCTCTCTCCTCCCCCCTCTCTCTCTCCTCTCCCCCCCTCTCTCCTTCTCCTCCCCCCCCCCCTCTCTCTCTCTCTCTCTCTCTCTCTCTCTCTCTCTCTCTCCCTCTCCCTCTCCTCCCCTCTCTCTCCTCTCTCTCTCTTCCCCCTCTCTCCCCCTCTCTCCCTCTCTCTCTCTGTCTCTCTCTCTGTTTCTCTCTCTCCTCTCTCTCTTTCTCTCTCTCTCTCTCTCTCTGTCTCTCTCTCTGTCTCTCTCTCTCTTCCCCCTCTCCCCCCTCTGTCTCTCTCTCTCTGTTTCTCTCTCTCCTCTCTCTCTCTCTCTCTCTGTCTCTCTCCTCTCTGTGTCTCTGTCTCTGTCTCTGTCTCTCTCTCTCTGTCTCTCTCTCTGTCTCTCTCTCTCCCTCTCCCTCTCCCCCTCCTTTCCTCTCTGCCTGTCTCTGTCTCTCTCAACTCTAGTGTAAGGACAAGTCTTTTCCTTTTCTATTAGATGTTCACTGGGTTTCATAATCACATCTCTGGTTTTTACCCTGTGGATGCAGCTACAGCTTTGAGACCCTCAAGATCTCTCCCAGATAGGGCATTCTTAATGTTAAGTATGGAAGTGTGGGTGGCCAGTGGAACTTTCAGTTAAATTCTTTCTTCCGAGGAGTCCACTGTCTTTCAGAACTGGTTTGATACCGGTGAGCCTCTGCAAATGACCAGAGCTGCCATGAGTGGGAAAGAGTGCAGGACTAGTAATGGCAATAATGAACTAATGGTTGTAAAGCTGATTGAGCTCCTCAGAGAAAGGTCCAAGATATTATTTGTCTGCCTGATGAGAGGATTAGCTTGAGCTTTGCTCCTTTCTGTGGAGCAGGGCAGGTGATTAATTTGGATACTGGAGAATCTTGTACACTGCAAAATCAGTGGTTTGTGCAGAAAAACCCTGGGTAAACAAGCCATCAACACTAGCTCCCTCCAATCCTATCTCCTTCCTGAGGAAAGGTATCCTGTTCCCTGCTAACCTTGTTTAATTGCTTTTTGAAGAAGGCTTTGGCAGTAGAAGAGTTTACATTTTGGATTGGTTTGAATACCAGTGGATGAGGTCAGCACTGCCCCAGGCAGCTTAAATCTCTAGGCAGCAGAAGATGGGGAGCAGGCCTTTTCCACCTTGACTACACTAAAGGCTTCATATTTCCAAGATGACTGTCTCATTTCAGTCCCCATTACCCACACTTGGAGAGGAATGAGGTTTGCTTTTAAACCCTTCCCTTCCCTTTTAGAATCAATACTAAGTATCTGTTTTAAGGCAGAATAGTGGTAAGGGCTAGGCAGTGGGGGTTAAGGGACTTGCCCAAGGTCACACAGTGAAGAAGTATCTTAGGTTAGATTTGAACCCAGGACCTCAACTCTCTGGGTCTTGCTTTCCATCTACTAAACCACCGAGATGTCCCTAGAATGAGTTTTGTATGAAATTACCTAGAACCATCCTTTTCTCTTTTTACCTTCTCTCCTAGAATCAAGGGCCAAACCATGGGTATTGCTCCCCAAATGCCTTAGAAGCATTAGGGTGAGGTGAGCACTCCACCTTCTCTTCTGTCCTGCATTATAAAGGAGTATATGAGAAGATAGGCTAGGCAGAAAGATGCAATCACAGAACCAATCCTCAGCAAATTTGGAAGCAAGGGCATTTGTTTTTCAAGTGTTCCTGTCTCCTTTCATTGCTTAGCTCAAATGGTAGCTTAGGTGGTACCTTGGAGAGTACTCTGGTCCTGGAATGGGGAATACTTGAGTTGAAATCTGGCCTCATATGCTCAAACTGTGAGTCCCTTCACATGTCACTAAACCTCTGCCTGCCTCTTTCTCCTACAATAGGTGGATAATAATAGCCTCTACCTCCCAAGGTTGCTTGAGGACCGTGGGAATTTTCTCCCTGGCTTGTAATGGGAACATTCCCTATGCTCCAAAGGTGAGAGAGAGAAGTGATTTGCCCAAAGTGAATCACAGGGTTGCTTTGAGGAAAGAACTCCATGAAGCATGAAAGACTATGTACATTGTATGGTGTCTTGCATATCAATACTTAATAAATATCTAAGAGGCACTGAGATGGTACAGTGGATCAGAGAGCCAGGCTTAGAGTGAGGAAGACCTAAATTCAAATCTTGCCTTAGATACTTATTAGCTGTGTGACCCTGGGCAAGTCACTTAACTACTTTCTGCCTCAATTTACTTATCTTTAAAACAGGAGTAATAATGGTATCTACCTCCCAGGGTTGTTATGAAGATACAACGAGGTGATATTGGTAAAGTGCTTAGCACAGAGCCTGGAACAGAGTATGTGATATACAAATGCTAGCTGCTATTGTCATCATTGTTACATTTTTGGAACTGAATTTAATTTGTCATGAGTCCACTGGATCCAGAGTACTGAGGGAGATCTTTGACTTATAAGGATTATAAAATGAGGTAACATGTATAAAGTGCTTCAAAACTCTTAAAGCACTATAGAAATGCTAGCTGTTTTATTCTTAGTATTACTAGTATTATTCAATCAAAGAATATTGAATATCCATTTCATGCATAGATACAGGTATAGAGAAGGAGATGGATACAAAGGAACAAAAGGCACAGACAAGACCTTTGGGTCTAGTTAGGAAAACAAAACATAGACATATGAAAAAATGAGAAAACTCTACAAGGCAATGTGTAACCAAGGGATTAATTGTATGTGATCATTTAAATACTAGAGATTCTGAAGGTGAGAGATCCTCAAAAAGAAGAGGCCTCCATCTAGAGGAAAAAGTGCTAAACTCACAGTTTGGAGATAAAGGTTCAAAGCACAGCTTGGTCATTTACTAGCTGTGTGATGTTGAGCAAGTGATATTACTTTCTAGTTTCTCTTCTCTCCTTTGTTATATTGAAATAATTTATTTTTTTCTTTTGTGTGTGTATTTTCTTTTGCAAGATGGCTAATAAGGACATATTTTGCAAGACTTCACATGTATAATCAATATATTGGTTGCCTCTTCAAGGGTTGGGAGGGAAAGAATTTGGACTCAGCAATTTAAAAAATGAATATTAAAATTTTGTTTCCTGCACTTGTGAAATTTAATGAAATAAAAATATATTGAGAAATGAAATAACCTTTAGGTGTGCTACCTTTCAAGGTAGTTGTGAAGAAAATGCTTGGTAAAACTTAAAAGCCCTCAACAAATGGGAGTTGTAATTATAACTTTTAGAATCTTTGGAAGATGCTTGGGGAGAGGAGATTTGTACTGGGCCCAGCCCATTCTGTCTTCTGAACAGATCAGGACACTAATTTTAATTGTGGAAGGTCACCTGTCCATTGTTGCCTCATATGTGGCATTGTCCAAAGAAGAGCATCCGGTATATAAATCTAGGGAACCCTTTCTGTAGTTTTCCCTACAGGAGCATGGCATTTGCCCAGATAATAAGATAAGCCTAGGCGCAGGGACACAAACAAGGAGACCCATTGATAATCTGCTCTGGGATGCCCCAGAATCAAATCATTTGGTGTTCAGGGAGGGATATGAGGGAGACCTTGAAACTGCTCAGGAAACAATAGCCTTTTGTTTTTTGTTCCTATCAAAATCTCAAAAGCTGAGTGTTTCCATTTTCAAATGTTCTGTGTTTATTTACTGATAAGGCGGGAATAATATCATGTAATAAATCTTCTAGAAATTAAAATGCTAATGCCAATCTTAAAAGTTTAATAAGGAAGACCCTTTAAGTGTGTTTATGAAAATCTAATAGAAAATGATTAGCATTTTAAAACACTGAAAATTACAGTGTGGATTGTAAAGTTGCCCAGGTCTAGCCGTTCTGGGAGCCAACATTGCTCTAATGGAAGACAATGTGTGCTCAATTATTTATGTAGGCAAGTTTCTGCTGATAGATTCAGTGATTGACCCACCTGCTGGCTCCAGCTTCCCAAGTGCCAGGATAGAGCTGCTCCACTGGTGAAGTTACCCTTTCTTCAGCTCTCTTGCATTAGAGAACCCAGCTCTAAATCTGGGGAACATGCCACTTGCCCAACTGGATTGTCTATGGACTCTGCCAAATTGTAGCTATGATTCACCGTGGTAAGTTGCATTAGTTTTAGGCCTCTGGTTGTCCACTTGGTCTCAAGTGGTATTTGTTTGCCTAAAAGGTCAAGTTTGATTCATCCCCCCTCTATTGCAGTTCTTTGAGATTTCTAAGTAGGAGAGCTGACTGGCAGTGGTGGCAAAAGAAAGAGTTTTGGTTGAAGAATTTGATTGCTCACTAGGTGAAACAGACATTCTAACTTGAGACATCTCGGGACAAAGGGGTTGGGATGGGGAGATAGAATGGAAGATATATCCAGATGATATTCATTAAAGAGATAAGACTATATCTGGGTCTTCAGAGGGGAAAGGACACATCAAGAACTCAGCCATAAGAGGGGCATCAAGCCCAAGTCTGAGAAGGGAGAGGATTGATGAACCTGTGAGAGCACCTCCCATGACAGTGACTCACATTCCAGGCTCCTGTCATTTTTAAATCAGAGATGCACCTGGATCTCCACACAAAAGAGGGCAGCTCTATGATGCACAGAAGGGCTAGGTATTTGCTAGGGAGAGGATTAGGAATTTTGTCAGGTTTCTTATCCCCAATGCCACCCACCTGCAGGAATCTGCCCTGGATTGGCTAGGAAGATAGATATTTCCCTCATAAAAGACACTAGATGGGTCCAATGAATGAATGATTTCATCAATTAATGAAAAAGCATTTATTAAGCTTTTATTGTCAGTCAAAAAGCATTTATTTAGCCCTTAACATTCACTAGGCACTGTGCTAAGTGCTGAGGATACAAAGGAAGATAGTTCTTGCTTTTAAGGAGTTCACAATCTAATGGAGGAGACAACAATGGTGTTGCAAACAACTGTGTAAATAAGAGAGATGTGTGTATGCATATAAAGATTATACATATATATTTACATAAAGTATATGGAAATATATAATTTAGAGATCATCAAAGAGGAAAGACACTAGCATTAAGGGGGAATAGGAAAAACTTCTTGAAAAAGTTAAGATTTTAACTGAGGATGAAAGGAAAACAGGGTAACTGAGAATTTCAGCAACAGAAAAAATACAGTCAGGAAATAGAGTGCCTTGTGGGAAGTCCAAGAAGAAAGACAGTGTCACTGGATGCAGAATGTAGTGTAAGATGCCTGGAAAGGCAGGACGGGACCAAGTTGCAAATGGCATTATAAACCAAAGAGAGGAATTTTTCATGTTATTGTATCATACTATGCTTAGTATTAAGTCTCTGTTTCTTTTATTTTTAAACTTAATTTTAAACCCAAACCTTACATCATAAAAGTGTATTGATTCTAAGGCAGAAGAGCAGTAAGGCAAGGCAATGGGTGTTAAGTGATTTGCCCAGAGTCACTTAGCTAGAGAGTATCTGAGGTCAAATTTGAACCCAGGACCTCCCACCTCAGGGCTCGTCCCATTTATTTTCATGATTGTTGTTTAGCCATACTTCCCCTACTCTTTTTTACTTATGTAGTTGATTTCTAGAACATATGTGCAGTGATTTTCATTTATTCCTACCAAATTTCATCTTATTTGATTCAGCCCCTCGTTCTAGTTTAAGATATTTTTGGATCCTGACTGTCATCTAAAGTGTTTGCTATATTCCATTTTTGTGTCATCTACAAAAGCCATAAATGCTTTTATTCTTGTTATTCACTAAGATGATGAATGGAATATAGATAGATGGGAGAGATGTTGTGAACTTGAATTGACATGATTTGGCAGTGAATTGGATATGTGGAGTTGAGAGAGAGGAAAGAGTTGACAGTGATTCTTTGGTTGTGAACCTGGTGTCAGGCAGGGCTGGAAAGATGACAATATTCTCAACAGGAATAAGATATTTGAGGAGACAGGAAGGTTTTGTTGCTGTTTCATCTTAGGTAGAGACTACAATGAAGAGTTCTGTTTTGGACATGTTGAGATTGAGATGCCTCCTGGACATCTTGTTGGAAAAAGAACAATAAGTAACTGATGTAGCACAGGAGAAACTAGGACTAGATAACAATGATAGATGAACATTTGGCAACTAATGGGGTTAATGAGAGAGTTTAGAGAAGAGGGCACAGGACAGAATCCATACATAATGGGCAGGACATGAATGATGATTTCAAAAAAGGAAACTTATATGATCATATAGAATAAGGGCCAGGTGAGCGCCTTATCACAAAAAACATAGGCAGGAGACTCAAGTACCTAGGAGGAAGAGGCAGCCAATAGTGTCCAATGTTGCAGATAAGTCAAAAAGTCTGAGAATTGAAGAGGCCAATGGATCTGTCAAGGAGACCATTCATAACTGTGGAGATAGTATTTTTTAGTTGAGTGAGGTTCGAGGTCAGAATGCAAAGGTCTGAAGAATAGGTGGCTAATGAGAAATGAAGGTAACATATGTAGATAGCTTTTTCCAAACTAGGAGTTTGATTGTGAAAGGAAAGAAGATACCAGATAATAAAGTTTAAGAGGATGGCTCGAGCAAATGGCTTTTTTCTTCACAAAGGAAGGGAAGTGGGCATATTTATAGGCATCAGGGAAGTATCCAATAGTTAGTATTCCTTAACTATATATATACCTGATCCTGGATTTTCTTCTTTTATTCTATCTATACTTTCTCATATGGTGACCTCATCAGTTTCAATGATCATTTCTACACAAATGATTCCAATATCTACAATATCTAATTCTAAAAGCATTCCTAAGCTCCATTACCATTGCAACTAGCTATTTTAATTGGATGTCAATGGTATTTAAAAGTATATAGTAAATGGGAGAAGTATCATGAGACTAGAGAAAGATATATATATATGTATATATATATATATATCAGTTTTTTTAAAAAGAAAAGATAAAATCTGAAAACTATAGACTAGTGAATTACTGGAAAAATTTTGCAACAAATCCTTAAAGAGATAATTGGTGAACATTGAGAGAGTAGTGATTACAAAGAGACAACAGAGCTTCATCAAGAACAGGTCATGCCAGACTAATCTCATTTTCTTTTTTGAAAGGATTACTAAATTAGCAGATGAAGGGGATGCTGTGGATATAATTTGCCTAGATTTTTAGTAAAGCTTTTCATAAAGTATGTCCTACTGTGCTTGTGAAGAAGATAGCTAATAATGGAGCAGTCAATAATATAGATTCAGAACTGATTGGTTGGTCAACTCAAAGTGTAGTTAATAATTCAATGGCAATATAGCAGGAAGTTTCCAGTAGAATACGCTAAAGATCTGTTGAACAATTCTATCAGACTTGAATGTGATGAAATGTTTCAAATGACACAAGCCTGGGATATATATACATATATATAATTTAGTACATGATACAATCAGAATTTAATAGGATCTTAATATACTAGAGTATTGGGCTACCTCTAAAAAGATGAAATTTAATAGAGATAAAATATTTAATAGAGATAAAATTTAATTTAATTTAATAGAGATAAAATAAAATTTTGCACTTGGGTACAAAAAAGTTAACCTCCCAAATATAAAATGATGAAGATGTCAAGAGACAAAAGTATTCTGAAAAAGATCTTAGGGTTCTAGTAGATTGTAAACTAATTATGAGTCAACAGTATAATCTGGTAGTCAAAAGAGCTAATGAGACTCTAGGCTACATTAAAAAGAGAATAACTTCTAGGACTATGCAGTCCAATATACACTATCTTCCTGAAACCTCATCTAGAATGCTGTGTTCAATTCTGGGAGTCAAGGACCTTAATAAGCTGGTAAGTGTCCAGAGAGAGGTAACCAGGAGAATGAGAGGCTTAAAATCCATTTTTTATAAGGATTAGTTGAAGGAACTGGTAATGGCTAGCCTGGAGAAGAGGAGACTTAGGAGGACATGATAAGTACAAAGAAGAATCAGAAAGGCTATCATATAGAAGAGAGATCAGGCATATTCCATTTGGCCCCCAGAGAGAAGAATCAAGAAAAGATTCAGAGTCATAGGTTTAATGTAAAGAAAAAAAAACTTTCCAATGGTTAGAAGTGTCCAAAAGCAGAATGGATTGTGTAGAGAAGTGGTGGGGTCTTCTTACTTGAAAGTCTTCTAACAGAGACTGGATGATACTTTGCCAGGTATATATGGGCTGGAATAGATGGCTACTAAGGTTCTTTTCCACTTCCAAATTCTCTGATTCCATGGATGCTCTTGCAGGCATCTGAATCTTAACTTGTACGAAGCAGAAATCTCTCCAAAACCCATTCTTGTTCTGAAGTTCCCTGTTAGTGTCATAGTGTCATCATCATCCTTACTCTTTAATCTTAATCTCTATATCCAATCACCTCATTTCTATCTTTACATCATCTCTTGAATATGCTCTCTCCTTTTATACACTTACCATAGCCAACCTACTTTGGTCCCTTCTCACTTCTTTCCAGGCCTATTTCAAATGCCTGCTAATTGGCTTTCACATTAAGTCATTAATACCATAGTGTGAATAAGGTCAGGCAGATCATTTTCTTATTGAATCTGGGTCAGTTTCAGAGCATGTCGATTGGGCTATAGGAATGGGGGGGGGGACAAAGGGAATAAAGAGAGGAAGATTGGGGGCATCGTAGGCACCCTTAAACAACTTCACAATTTTATTTAGGACTGGCCATATCTTTTAGGACAATGGCATAGAGAAAGTCTATAGATAGGAGGATTGAGAATAAGAGAAAAATACTGCATCATGTTTCTTAGACCGATGATTAGCAAAGGACTTTGTGGTCTAAATGAAGGGCTTTTAGATTATTATTACTCAAATAAAGGGAATCAGGTGTCTTTGACTGGCTGATTGGGTCTCTTTGTGAGGACCCATTTATCCTGCATTGTGTAGCCCCCTATTACAATTGGATCAAAATAGCAGGAGCTGCCTTCTCTGCTTACTGTAGCTCTTAAGGAAAAACAATAGGCTGGCAAATGAGCCCTCTTCATTTTAAAGGCTAGTGCCATAACCTGCTTCTAAAAATCACAATCCTTTCTGGTAACCCAAGAGCTATTAGCCTGCATGCTTTCTACTGGCCATTGGGGGCTTTGGGTCTCAGTTATGATCTGGGGAAGTACAGTGTCTTCCTTGAAGCTGGTAACAGATTGACCATTAATCTGGACAGGTACCTCCAGCCACGTGGCTCAATGAGGTAGTGAAAACATCGCTGGACCTTGAACTGCCCAAATCTCCATTTGTCTCAGTGTTGGCATATCTCAGACAAGTCATTTAATATTTTTTGGCTCTTCATTTGCACATTTATAAAATCATGATAAGAATACTTTTTCATCTACAAGGGTTATTGAGGAGAGAGTGTTGAATAAACTGTAAAATGTTATAGAAATGGGAGTAATATACTTTAAAATCAATTCTACATGCTTGGCAAACACTAATTCCCATGCAGAATTTGGGAGACAACATGGCGTAAGTGAAAGCCTATTAGTCCAAGGGTTGGGAGATTTGAGAGAATCCCAGTTTTGTCACTTACTAAACGTTCAATGATGAGAAACTAGATCCCTGTCAGAACAAGCTTTCTTACACACAGGTATGGTTATACCATTCTTCTGCTAAAAAATCTTTAGTATCTCCCCAAAACTCAACATTCCCCCACCATCTATATATATATGGTGTCCATCCTGACTTTCTAAGCTTATAAAATATTTCTCCCCTTCATAAATTACATGCTCCAGCTAGGAATGTGTTGGCAGATTTTTAACAACTGGCTCTCTAAAAAACCAGCACATTTTAAAGTTTTACCTGTACTATTAAGGGGCAGCTAGGTAGTACAGGGAATCATATAAGGCCTGAGCCCAGAGGTCTTGAGTTCAAATCTAGCCTGAGACACTAGTGACCCTGGGACAAGTCTCTGAACCATGTTCACCTCAGTTTTCTTATCTGTGAAGTTAGCTGGAGAAGGAAATAGCAAATCACTCCAGTATCTTTGACAAGGAAATTCCAAATGGGGTCAGAAAGAGTAGGACATGATTTAATAACTATATTATTACTCATTTCTTCATCATTTTATGAATTTTAGACAATCTACAAAATGATAAATCTAGGCATGGTTAGTAATATTTGCCTGGAGTAAATTCTTTCTTTGAAATTTAATAATTGGTTCCTCTGAGGGCAGTAAGATCTGGTTCCATACAAAGTGAAAGTGTTAAGCATCTGTTCCTCCTCTCAGTCCAGAGTTCTGGACTCTCCCTCCTTGGTGCTTTCGTTCAAGGTGTTCCAACAACAGTATTGGATTCACAAAAGGGATCCAACTGTAGCAGACACACGCGTGTGGGTCTATCTGCCAACACTTCCATTTCTTTCCATGACCTTTCCCTCCCTGCCACCGTGAAATAACTATAAAGTCATTGGAGTCCAAATCTGCCAGCTAATGCCAAGCATTCTGGGCCAGGTCTAGTTCAGGCATGGAATGCAAGGAAACACTTATGGACCATAAAAGTTTAAAAATGTGCTTATAATAGCATTAAAAGGGTATGATTCACTAAAAATAGAAAGTGCTCTCCTCTGGCTCAGACTGTTATCTTATGGGGTAGGGAGAACTCTGCCACACTTAGGGAACAATAATCCTGTATGGTTTTTTTTTTTACCTCCTCATATTTGGGAACAACAAAATCCCTAGATATCCCTAGATATGCCCTCTTCTTGTCTCTTTATTTTATTTATAAAACTCCTACCTTCCATCTTAGAATCAAAAATGTGTTTTAATTCCAAGGCAGACCCAAGAACTGGACAATAACATTTAAGTGACTTGTCCAGGACCATTCAGCTAGGAATTATCTGAACCTTAGATTTCCCCTCTCTAGGCTTGGCTTTCAAAGCACTGAGCCACTCAACTACCTCCACTCCTTGCTTCTTTAAAGGAATACTATCTCATTCTATCATCAGATTCCCTAATGTATTTATATAAGACTATTATAATTAGATATTAGCTATTATATCACTTCTATAGCTATATATTAAGTACATGTGTCTACGTTTTACCTTTTTCTCTTCACTGGACTTTAAGGTTTAGAAGGTCTATTTAAACCTTTTAAGGTGGTGTTTTACACATAGTAGGTATTGCTAAATGAATGTTTATTGTATGGATGGATAAATTTAATCTTCTAATGAGTCTGGGTTGTTTTTCTACAAGAGGAGGGGATTGGATAAAATGATTTCAAAGTTTCCTTCAGCTCCAACATTCTATGAATTTTGTATTCTAGATCAAATAATAGGTAGAATATACATTCTTATATTGCTTAATCATTTACAAGGTAGATTAGGCACTATAGTTAAAGATACTTTATGTACCTTTTCTCATTTTATTTTAAATAAATAAATAATCCTGTGAAATACATAGCATTATCTAGCCTATTTTTACAGCTTAGGAAACTGAGAATCAGAAAGATTAAGCTCTTTACCAGGGGTTACATGGATAGCTAGTGGTAGAAAGCTCACTGTTCTTCCACTAAAGTATGCTGCTTTTTCATTCTGTCTAGAAAGGAAACTTGATTTCTATTCTTGATTTACCAGTGTGACAGAAAGGTCATTTTACTTTTCTCATCCTCAGTTTTCTCATATGAAAAATGGGGGCATTGGCCTATATGTCCTCTAAGAATACATTGAGCTCTAACATTTTGTGATTTCATAATTTCTTTTCTCTTCCTTGAGAGTCTGTTTTTCATAGTTTTATATTGTTCTGACTATTATACTATGGGAAGGACAATCATAGAAAGGAGATATTACAGAAGCTAAGTCTATCAGATGTCTGAGTGATTCACTTTTATAAGTGGATGAATTATTTTATAAGCATCAAAATGACTTTTTTCAGTGAATGTAAATCTCTATTCTTTACTCCTATTACCATTAAGTTGATCTGATTTGCAGATATGAAATGAAACTATCATTGTTTCATGGTTGCCATGATCTAGACTTTGAATTAAATAGGAAATTTCTTTACAGAAAATGCACAGTGCTTTCAATGACCCCAAGTTTCTCCCTTTAAATAAAGGCCAATTTTTTAAAATAGCAAATTTTTGTTTCAGTAATACTATATAGTTGTAAATCATGGAATACCATAGTCAATGAAGAGTTCAAGTTAAGAATTACCTAAAGGGCCAATGAGAGGTGCCTGGTGGATATGAGTAGCATACAACATATCACAGATCAAAGAACAGTGATAGAGGAAAATAGTAAAGGATGAATTCAGAAATTTATGACTTGAAGACTGATCAGTCATATTCTTTATTGTGATATGATGTAGAATATAATAGATAATTTTATTCTTATTTTTAATTATGTAGTTATATAATGAGATATATAACCAGGAGTCCTAGGATTTTTTTTAATAACCCTTACCTTTTATCTTAGAATACTGTGTTTTGGTTCTAAGGCAGAAGAGTAAAAAGAGCTAGGAAATGGGGATTAAGTGACTTTCCCAGAGTCACAGAACTAGGAAGTGTCTGAGGTGAGATTTGAACCTAAGACTTCCTGTTTCTGAGCCTAACTCTCAATCCACTCAGCCACCTAGCTGCCCCCAGTCCTAGAATTTTAAGGTAAAGGTAAGGAATATCTGGAATATCTGGTGGTCTTAACATTTCATTGCTATCTAAACAATATCAGGAAATCTAGAAGATCCTTAGCATGGTGACTGGACCCTTTTGGAGAGGAGGTACTGAAGTACATAGATAAGAGTCTTCAAGGATGAAATGAAATGAATGGATCGGTTTCAATCTGCATTACTAGAACATACATTCACTTTGAAGAGTTTAAAGATTCATTGACATGTCAGTGGTATGATAATTGATCTTGTCCTTCAAGGGCATGAGCTATTCCTTTTTGGTAAGTTAGGCACTTTAGAAGGAACAAATTTGACCTTTGTTGGTGGTAGGCACTGAATTGAGTCCTTTTAACCTGAAAGAGTTTCGGCAGTTCCCAAAATATCTCTTACCCTTGAAAAGCTGAATATTTCTTCTCAGGGCAGACAATCTTACCCAAATCCAAGACCAATAGAGAAGGATTGTTTCACTGATCCATCCAAAATGAAGATCATCTTATGGATTATATTTTATGATTCAAACATGGCATGTTTATGGATTAAATCATTGTCTTCAGTAGGGCCAAATAACCCTTCTCAGAAATAAAGAAACAAGGGCATTGCAAAATCAACTGAAAGATCGATACTTGTTGAAAGGAATTTATTGAATAAATCTAATAATGATATAAATGTGAGCAACCTTTCTTCACATTTTCATATCTTCCTTAATCTGCTCTTTTTCCTGCAAATATAGCCACTACTTTTTCCTCTAAAATATCTTGTCCATTCTAACCTCTGAGCTTTCATTGACAATTTTTCCCCTGCATAGATTTCCTCCCTACTCCTTTATCTATTTTACCCTTCCTTCAAAGACTGGATCAAGTATCTCTTTCTCCAAAGTCTTTACCAGGCTACCCATTAGAGATCATTTCTTTCTCTGTAATGCTGAAGCACTTAGTAGCGACTTCATAATGATCTGCTGTTGGTTTCTTGCCCTTGAGATAAAAAATACAATAAATGAGATCTGTTTGTGAGACTATGAGACTTTGAGAATATGGTCTTTAAAATTTTGGATAGAATGCAGGAATGGAATCCATTCTACAATATTCCAGACTGTCATCCAATATATGATTTACACACTTCCAGTGATAGAGAGATCACTACTTCATGATAATAGATAGCATTCATATCATGCTTTTTTTAAAAGTTGGCAAATTCCCTTGCACATTACTTAATCTAATTTTCACAACAATCTGGTGGGGTAGATTCTATTATCCATTTTATAGATGAGGAAAGTGAGGGTGAGAGATATTCAGCAACTTGCCACTGTCATATAGCTTTTCTTTAAAAACCCTTATCTTCCCTCTTGGAATCGATACTGAGTATTGGTTCCAAGGCAGAAGAGTGGAAAGGGCTAGGCAATGGGGGTTAAGTAACTTGCTCAGGGTCACACAGCTGGGAAGTGTTTGAGGCTAGATTTGAACCCAGGACATCCTTTTTCTCAATCCACTGAGCTATCCAGTTGTCCTCTGTCATATAGCTTTTAAGTGTTTTAGATAGCATTTGAATTCATTTCTTCTTGGCTTCATGTCAAGCACTCTATCCATTATACCAGAGTTGCTTATTTCAATCAATCAATCAATCAATCAGTCAGTCAGTCAGTCAGCATTTATTAAATGCCTACTGTAGGCCAGGCACTTTACTAAATCCTGAGGATACAAATAAAAGAAAAAAAAATCAGTCTCTGACCTCAAGGAGCTTAGAGTCTAATGGGAGAGGTAACCCAAAAGCACATACAAAGCAAAAACTATATACAAAATAAATAGGAAATAATTAACAGGGGGGAAATACTATAATTAATAGGATTTAGGAAAGGCTTCCTATTTGAGACTTAAAGGGAGTCAGGGAGCTCAATAGCCATCTGTGGGAGATGGTCAGAGAAAAAGCCTAGAGCTGAGAGATGTCTATCTTGCTCATGGAACAGTCAGGAATCCATTATTACTGGACTGAAATATATATGTTAAAGAATAAAATGTAAGAAGACTGGAAAGGTAGGAGGGGGCTAGATTATGGAGGGCTTGGAATGCCCAATGGCAAATTTTATATTTTCTCCTGGAGGCAATAGGAAGTCACTGAACTTTTTTTAGAAGGTTTGTGACATGATCAGATCTGTGCTTTAGGAAAATTGCTTTAGTGGATGAGTAGGAGGATGGATTGAAGAGGGGAGAAACTTGAAGCAAGATGACCCACCCCGGTTATTTCAATCATTTGGGCAAAAAGTCATGAGGGTCTACAGTAGAGCAATAGCAGCATCAGAAGTGAGAAGGGGCAGAATATATGAGAAATGTTTCCAAAGTGGAATTGTTAGACCCTCACAACAGATTGGATAATGATGGGTAAGAGAAAGTAAGGAATCAGGATTATGAATCTAATGCATTGGGAGAATACTGTTGCCCTCTATAGTCATAAGGAAGGTAGGAATAGGGCAAGATTTAGGGGAAAGATAATGAGTCTCATTTTGGACAAACTGAGTTTAAGATGTCTATTGAATGTTTTATAAAGCAACTTATTCCATTGTTGTAAAGCTCAACTTGTTAAGAAGTTCTTTATTCTATTAAGAAGAAATCTACTTCCCTTCAGTTTTAGACTTTGGCCTTGGTGTGTTATCTGGAGCTGTTCAAAATAAGTTTAATCCCTTTTCACATAATCATACATGAGATATTTGAGGATAGTTCATCTTCTCTTAACCAGGATATGCTTCCCCATTCTTCAATTGTTTCTTATATGACAGGGTTTCCAGACTTCCACTCATACACTGTCATACACTCTGCTGACTGAACTCTAGTTTAATATCCCTTAATATGCCTCTTAAAATGTGGCACTCAGAAGTTAACACGATAGTCCAGATGTGGTCTGATCAGGCAGAGTGCACAATAGACTTCTATTAGTGCTTTTGACAATCAAATTACAATGCTGGCTCATATTGAGTTTACAATCAACTAAAACTTTTATGTCTTTCAAATTCTTTTAACCTTTAAGTCTTTATTTCTACTCTTACACTTACACATTTGATTTTTTTCTTAATTTAAATATATGACAACACTTATTTCTGTAAGATTTCCTCCCCCTTAAATTACTCCATAATTCCAACCTATTGAAATTTTTCTTGGTATTGGTTCATTCATT
Source organism: Monodelphis domestica (assembly GCF_027887165.1). Lineage (NCBI taxonomy): Eukaryota > Metazoa > Chordata > Mammalia > Didelphimorphia > Didelphidae > Monodelphis > Monodelphis domestica. Next base: position 99,442,260 of record NC_077232.1, read on the forward strand.
CACTGAACTGCTGTCAGTGTGATAAGTTAGAATTGAATGTTATTTATTATCTGGTTTGGTTGTTGGGAACAACTTGTACTTTCATCTTTACTCGCCATGGGAAAAATATTCGTGCACTATGAAGTGAATCTCCTGAACTTTTAGATATGCTGCATTTTAAGTTATATTTCATAAATTAACTGAACTAGCTATCATTTTGAGGTTTATATCTACTGGGAATATCTTTGATGATGGTATAGGATTTAGAGATAGAACGAGCTTTAAAAAGAATTTAGTCATTGATTAAAAAAAGTTGAATGAAATAGGGCAAAGGACAAAAACTTTCTGGGATGCTATCAGAGATCTCTGCAACCAATGGATCTGCAACCATCCATTAGTCAACATTATTTGGAAATAATTGGTCAGCTAGTTACAAATCCATTTCACATTTTTTAGCTTATTATTAGGAATATCATGAAAGATCATTGTCATATGGCTTGCTGAAATCCATACATAATCAAGTGTTATTAGTCCAATCTGAATGTCCTTAAGGAAAATAAACAACATGCCTAAAACCAGGACTCATTATCTTTCTCCCCAAATTCTCTTTTATTTTAAACTTCCCTATAACTGTGAGGACACCACCATCTTTTCTCTCCCATATTTGCAACTGGTGTCATCTTCAGTGTCCTATTCTTGCTCATGCTTCATATCTAGTCAATTGTCAGATCTTATAATTTCTAGTTCCTCAACATATTTCTCATATATTCCTTCTTCCTGTCACACAGCCAATAATCCAGTTCAGACCAGAATCACTAAAGGACTAGAATTTTAGACTCTTAATTGGTCTTTCTTCATCACATTCCCACTTCTCCAAACCATCCTCCTCAATGCTGCCTGAATGATTTTCCTTTGTGTAAATCTGATCATGCCATCTTCCCTACTTAATGAACTCGAATAACCTTTGGATCAATCATATATTGCTTTATTTTTGTTATAAAAATCTCTGAATAGGTCTATCTTGGAGAAATATGTGAGATTTTGTAGAGATTTCTAAACATATTCTTTGACCTATAGATCCCATTATTGAGCATATATGGCAAGGAGTTCAAAGATAGAAAGGCCAAGTATATAATAAAATATTCATAGCAACACTTCTTGTGTTGGTAAAAAATAGAAGCAAAATGGGTTCATTTAATGGGGAAATGGTTGAAAAACTGTGGCATGAATTCAATGGAATAATACTACACTATTCTCTAAGGACTTAAGAGAAATATGGGAAGACTTATCAATTGATCAGAGTAAAGAAAGTGAGCCTAGGGAACAACACATCCAATCAATACAATCTAATCTTGTGAATTAAAATAACACTAAAAAGATATTTGAATTCTGAACAAAATGCAGTGACCAATATTGCTTATAGAGGACAAGTGATAAAATATACCTCTTTCCTTTGAGAAGTGAAGCTACAGATACAATGTTTTCATTTCTTTTTTGTTCCTCTTAATCTCAATATAACTCATTGTTTCTGTTTTTCACAAGTCTTAACCCAGTCTGAGGTTTAGCCGTCCTGATATTATTTTTACAGGAAATGTTCTGTAATGGGCCATTTGGATCTAAGGAAGAGAGAGAGAAAGTTTGTATTCATGCAGAATTTACCTGGATAAAATATATCAATCTCAGTAAATAAAAGGATGTTTGAGTGAAGTTAAAGGTGCAGTGAGCTCATGGGATGGTCCATAAGAGCATACCAGAGATTGGTCTAGGAACTGGTTGACTTAGCCAAGACTACAGACTGACCTGAGAGGGATTCTGGAGCATTGGAATTGAAATGATTTATTTTGTAGGATATAGAGAGATCTTGTGTTATTGATAAATATGCCAATTGTGGGTCAACCGATCTCTAGCACCTTTTAATTTACCCAGAATGAGTAAGCTATCCAACTATACACATGGACGGGGCTTAGCAAAATACCTTTGTGCTCCATGTTTGCCCTTATTAACTCATGTTCTGACTGTCATTCCTTATGACTTTGAGGAACTGGATCTAGGCAGACCATACTTCTTCCCCTGAAAAGTGCAGTAGAATTCAGTGCAAATGGAATTGTTAAAGTGCTAGCAATATGCAGGACTCTTAACTCCTCAGGCTAGTAGTTCTGCATGAGTCCAAAGACATATTGGTGTTGGTGCAATGGCTCACTCTGTGTTTGAGAACAGTCTTCAGAGTCCTATGAAGACAATCATTTCCATCCTTGTAACAAAAAGTATTCATACATCATTTTTCCTCAACTCTGTTAATTAATCAATCAAACAATGAGCACCTACTGTGTGCCTTGGGTTGAGGATACAAAGACCATTCTGCAGTGGTCTATCTCCTCACCAGGAGTCTTGCTCCTGAGCAGGTTACTCTTTCAAGAAACTTCTGTTTCTTTTTACAAAAAGAATGCTTAGCACATTGCTTGGCACATAGAAGGAACTTCATTAGTCTTTGTTGATTGATTATATTCTATGGGGTGGATGACACACATATATATGTATACATATATACATACAAAAATATACATAAACTATTTTCAGAATAAGTAGTCAATAATTTTTGAGGGACTAGGCAAATGCATCTGGCTTTGGGTTCAGGAAAGAAGAGCTTTATCATTCTCCTTAATCTCTAAATTTGACTGAGAAGGACTTTTGGCTGTTCATCCAAACCAAATACAGTTTCAAGATTCAGACTTGACCACTAAAGACAGAAGGCTGACAATAAAGTCATCCTCCTATGTGTTACGGTGGTGAACCCTAGTGACTAGATTTTGGAAGGAAATGCCAACTGATCTTCCAAAAGAAAAGCTTCAGGTACAGATCCAATAATGGAATGTACTTCTGTCTACAGAAGAGCCCAGCTAAGTACAGGGAGACTCCTCATCTGGCTGGATGCTGGGAAGAGCTTTTTCAGCCACTGAAAGCAGACTCTAAGAGACAGTCTAAGAAGAATCAGAGAGCTTTTGGTCTGCATTTAAGAGGAGGGTTCCTATGAATAAGGCCACAGATTCATTAAGAATTGAAGTCAGAAGACATAAGAATATGCTCTCATCTCTGGAAACTATTCCAAAGAATGATGAAGGGAGTAGTTTCAAAATTTGTTTTGAGCAAAGAAGGGGCCACATTAGTGAAATATGCAAGGTGATTCCTTTGTAGAGGAAAGAGTATTTAGGTAATTTAGAGGCTAGTCTGTTTAAAAAAAAGTCATTTTCTGATCTGATGCCAGGGACAGAATTGGTAAATTAAGAAAAGAACCAATTTAATGGTAAGAGAATGAGCTTGGTTTTTAAATACACTAGACATCTTGAATATTATAATAACAAAGCAGAGAGAATATAAAATATTTTTTGTTCCTATTTTTTTGCCTGGAGATGAGGGAGGACTTGAAGTACATGGCAACCATCTAAAAGAGTAACATTTTCTATAACGCTGTAGGCTAGAGAAATACATACACACAGTGTGTGCATATAGACACATGTGTACACACATATACTCTAGGGATAGATACTCACATATATGTATGTTATTTGTATGTATAAATGTATATCATGTGTTAAAGGCATATAGCATAGATACTGAGTAAGAACTTTAGCATGAGTAATGGAGAGAAACAAGAGGCATCTGTTCATGGAATTAGGGTTGATCTAGGGCCATGGAGGCAACTAAGGTTGACAGAAGCATTCTATCAGCCAGATGACAATGGCTGGCAAATGGGAATGGTGATTCTCTGCCCACCCATGTCTCTACACCCTGTTTCCAACCCCTAACTCCATTGACTCAGAAACTTAATTCAGACTTCCCTAATTTGAATTATATTTTGGGAAAGAGTTGAGATGTGAACTATTCTGGGGAGTGGAGGAATAAGAGAGGGAATATGGGCTGTGATTAATCTCTGATGCTTTGCTGTTTGGTTCTGTTATGAATAAATGTTTTTATATTTCAGTGCTATTGGGAGCCTTTGTTTGCTAGTAAATGAGTGGATTGAATATGTTGAAATGATCTAACCACAGAGCTTCTATATCAAAATGAGATAAAAATATACCACAAAGAGTATTTATTATTGAAAAACTCCATGAGAGGAATCCAGTTTAGCTGCTGGTCTGAGCATCTGATTTTAATGGGATCAGAAGTCTCCAGACCATTATATCTAGAGTCAGGAAGACCTTGGCTCAAATCCAGACTGAGACATTTACAAGCTATATGACTCTGGGCAAGCCACTTAACCCTATTTGTCTCAGTTTCCTCATCTGTAAAATGAACTGAAGAAGGAAATATATGTACACATGTAATATACATATTAGTGTCATATTAAATCCATTTCTATGTGGATATTTAAAGATATAGGTTTAATATAGATTTGATACTAACTCTGAGGCTAAATGAGAAGAAATAGAGGCAGTAACAGTGAGCATCAGGAGTAGGGATTGTTGTTGATTATTTTATTTTATTTTTTTGGTATCTCTAGCACTTAGTACAGTTCCTAACATGTAGTAGGTACTTAACAAATGCTTGTTGACTTGGATTGATGAATTTATAACTGGATGAACATCTTCCTCACTCCACTTCATTTTACAAATGAAGAACATTAGATGCAGGGATGAAAATGACCTGGCCAAGATCACACAGATAATAGGCAAGCTAAGATTCATACTCAGGTCATTCTACTCCAAATAGAGAATTTTTTTTCTACCACACCATGATGAATACAGCAATAGTTACATAGACATTAGAATTCAATCAAGGAAATAGAGGAAGCTGGAGAATATGGTAAGTGGGTCCTAGAGGTCCTGTTGGAGAGTATTGCTTGGGAAGGTTGCCAGTTGGAGGTCAAAGTCTTGGTAGAGGGAAGTGAGAATTGAAGACTTCCTTTGGCTATTGGTCTTCCATACTTAAAGGGTAGACTGAGCAACTTTCCTGAAAGATTCCTTGTGTCATGCATATAAAATGCAGATGGGAAGACTTGGGAAACTTTAAGACCTGAAGTGTCAACATGCTGGTGTTTCTTCTTGGGATTGTGTAATTAGCTACCTAGCATATAGTTGTTTGGATACAGGAGGGGGACAGAGCTAAATTCATTGAGAAAGGTTGGGAATAAAGAAAGGGAACACAGAAACGCATCTACTCATTTGGGATGCAGACACTTGAACTCCAGGTTAGGCAAAGGAAACAACTGGTCAATTCAATAAACAAATTAATCTCAACAGACATTTATTAGAGTCTATTCTGTGCAAGGTTTTATGTTCTCAAGTGCTTGCCCTCAAAAAGCTTACTTTCTACTAAAGGGGATACATCCATGACAAATTTCATATACTATAGGTTGTAATGGGAGTGCGATGCAAAGGAGAGATCCAAATAAAGTAGTCCAAGAAAATCTGGAGATTAAGGAAGCTGGTGGTCAATGGAGGCTTCATAACACCTGGATTGGGATATGAAGAATGAAAGCAGATTCTGAAAGATGAAAATTGAAGAGGGGAAACCTTCTTGGGATAGGGGAAGCCTGCATTAATGTAGAAAAATGCAAGTTGGCAGGGAATGATTAAGGAAGCAATGAGTCCTAGGCAGTTGGAATGGAGAGCTCATGAAAAGTTATGGAAGAAAAGCTCATGATAGAAGATCAGAAAAGGTCTCTGATGCTAATCTGAGGAGTTAATGTTTAATTATTTTGGCCACAAAAAGCTTCTGAAGGCTTTTTGTTTTGGAGTTTTGGAGCTCCAGCACTTTTCAACTGCTTTGTTTTAAAGTTCTCAAACTTGCTTAGAAATTGCAAAGTTTGAGACTCAATTTTCCTTGAAATAGGTTAATTATGTTGTCATGTTGAAACCAGAAGTTTCAATGCGGTGTGGAGGAAAGATCCCAGCTGGCCCAGGCTCTTGGGAGACAAAATGTTTAGTCATAGCTTTGTCATTATCTCCCAGCATGACTTCACTACCTTCTTCCAGCTCCCCTTTCCTCACCTGTAAAAAGGCCTCTGTTGGATCAGATGACCGTTCATTTAAAATATTCTGTGGTCCTTTTATGCAGAAGCGCCTCCATAATGGGAACTAAACTTAATTTATAAAAACATTTTAAAGAAATTTTATGCACAAAAGCATGAGATTTCAGAATATTAGTTCCTGGCTGGATTATATTTGGTAATGAAAATAATTTGCTTCTTTTAAAAATTATCTTTCTTTCCCCTTCCATCTAAAAAAAAATAGGTACATACTTCATCATCCCAGATCCATACGGAGGGATAAGAACAAAATTTGGGATAAAAGGAAGGAGGAGAAGAACCAATATTTGCATTAGAAATATACTACACTCTACTTTTTCCATCCCACTTAGCCTATCTGTGATTGACTTAGGCCATTTAACCCAATACACCATTTGCAAATGTTTCTCTTCAATTATTTGTAGAGAATCTTGTAAGGTGCACTTTGTCAAACCACAAACTCCAAAAAGAAAAAAAAAGGCTCAGTTGAAAAGGTAATTTAAACGAAGTGCAAAGTAGCCACAGATGTTTCCAATTGCTCTCTCTGACTATCAGTGAACCACAGGGAAGTCATTATGATGATGTGAGATTAGCTTCCATTACATTCTAGCAGGGAGCTTTCATTGGACCAAACTGATTATTTGTTTGAGGTCATAGCCTGAATTGTTGGGTTTTTTTTTTTATGCTATCTATCTGGATTCTCTTTATTTGGAAAAATTCAGAAATTTATAATGGGACTTCCAATGACTAGCATGAGTTAGCTGGGTTCTTCTGCAAGTGGAGAATGATTAAATGAATGAGAGGAGATATAGAGCATTTATTGAAGAACCTAACTTATCAGAACCATTAAACTGTTCTCCAGTTTTTGTCAAATAGAGTTGTATACTTACAGGTATCGATATCATTCATCCATCTATCTATCTGATTCTGCTTAAACTTTCTTTTAATCTAGCTTTCCTGATAATACTGGGCAATAAAATGTAGACTTGGCAAAGAAAGTCTCTAACAGTATGGGGAATTTTCAGAATTCTGAGAATTTATAGAGAAACCCACTGGGAAAAGGATCAAAGGAGAGATTCCTAACCCTTTTTGCATTATGGACCTCTGGCAGTCTAGTCAGTCCTATGGACAACTATGGACAACATGAAATGTTAAATTTCAATTATATGGTAATGAGAATGAATATGTATTTTCCCCACCCAAATTCCCAATCTCCCTGAATTCTATCAATGAACCCCTTGAGGGTCTATAGACCCAGGTTAAGACTACCTACATTAAAGGAATGCTTTGCCCCAGAGTATACCAAGATCAAGGGAAGTGTGAAGTAAGTTGTGCAATTTGTGTGCAATTTGTGTGGGCTAATTTGGATGATCCCTGCTTCCTCCCTCACTCTATTATTCCTTCCTTCCTTCCTTCCTTCCTTCCTTCCTTCCTTCCTTCCTTCCTTCCTTCCTTCCTTCCTTCCATCTTGGAGTCAACACTGTGTATTGGCTCCAAGTCAGAAGAGTGGTAAGGGCTAGGCAATGAGGGTCAGGTGACTTGCCCAGGGTCACACAGCTGGAAAGTGTCTGAGGCCAGATTTGAACCTAGGACCTCCTGTCTGTAGGCCTGGCTCTCAATTCACTGAGCTACCCAGCTGCCCCCACTCTATTATTTTTTAAAGGAAATACTTAGGGGAGAAATAAGCTTTTGAACAAGTAGGGAATATTTATTTAAGTACAAAATATCCCTTCCACCCAGATTTGCACTATAAAATGGTAAGATCACTGATTCTTGTCTTTGAAACAAAAGAATACCCCAAAAGCATACAATGGGAAAAAATGAGGGATGTGATTAGGAAAAAATGTTTCATCAGCAAATCCTGTTAATTTCAAATCTCAGAGAATGAGACTATATGGTCCCTTTATGGAAGGGTGAAAGTGGGCAAGAAAACTCAAAGATGTGCCACTGTTTGGTTTCCACAGTTAACCTAAGCTCATCTTGGTATTGGGAAAAGAAGTGCACACTAGTAGAAGACTCTCATTCCCATTCTGATTCTATCCTAAATTGGCCATGAAATTTTAGGTAATCCACTTTACCCACCTATGCCTCAGTTATCTCATATATTAAATGAAAGCACTCACCCACGGGAGGGGGCGTTGTATAATGGAAAGAACACTGGATTTGGGCTTAGAATATCTGCCTCTGCTTTTTGCCACTTGTGCACTTGGGCAGGTCATTTAATCCCTATGGTTCTATTTTTCTCCACTGTAAAATAGGAGTATTGAACTAGATGATTGTGAAGGTTCCTTTCAGGACTAAATCTACAATGACCCTATGGAATGAGTCCCATAGATTGCTTCCAGCTTTGACATTCTATGAATTTTGTGCTGATCCAAACTTGTTTTATTCCACTGAAGACATTACAAAAGGTCAAATCACATCACTTTTTTGTTGTTAACACAGTTTATTATTGGCACACTTATTGGCAAAGCATACATAAAATACCATTGTATTATAACACACTGAATCACTGTGTCTTTACATGTGTAGCTGAACATATTAATATGTAAATGAAAAAAATTAGTTCTCTTATAAAGTTTCACATAAATACACTGGGATCCAAAAAAGAAAAAAAGACCCCAAAAACATTTGAGGGCTTTACAAAAATATTATACAAGAAATATACTATGAAAGGAAATAAAACCAACTCATACAGTAAAAACACAAAAGTTTCCGATTTTATTAAACGGCCCACAAAAATCAATGGATTACATGGCTTGAAAATATTTGGATCAACAGCAATTTTACAAAGCATAAACTCTCATAGGACTGGGTGTCTTTCTCCACATAAAAATATTTCTTATGTCTTTGATGAAAAAAAAGACATTTCTTGTTTCAGTACTTGTATAAATGACTGAAGGACTAATGATTGGCGTGAGTGAAGATAGAAATTAAAACTGCTGGATCCTTTCAGGGGCTAACCAATGAGAGAAGACATAAGGAAAGAATAAAAGTTACACTTCAGTTACTCCCCAAAGCTGTTTTTTTCTTTCTTTCTGAAACAAGAAACTTTCAGGTGCAAGTCAAAAAGCATAAAATATTTTACAATATTAAAAAGTGATCCATCATTAGGTTGAGTATAACTAATAAGATCCTGAGCACTGAGGACTTTTTAACAATATGGCCTTCATCTGATGCAAGAAAAAGAAATTCAACAAAAAACATATTGTTAAAAATTTGCCGGGAGGTGCTAGATCACTTCCAATTATTTGAATCGAAGGAAGTCAGTGCCAGTATCCATGTCATGTGTGAAGGCCTCCAAGAAATGTACAATGGAAGCAGGTTCAGAATCAATCCTCTCAATTTAAAAAAACCCAGAGAGCTGCAATTTAGAAATAGATATCTGTGTGGAAAGTTTTCCCATCCCCATCCCGCCCCATCTCCTAAGTAAATGCTCTGAAAGAATAATTACAAGCCACCAGCATACGTAAGAGTGGATTAGTAGCAGCTTAGTTTATTGGGAAGCCTGTGGTGTAGGGTTTTCAGATTTGGTCTCTTGGTTCGCAGGTGGCTTGCTGCTCCATGGGCTGTTGTTCCCCAAGGCTGGTGAATTGTTGAAGTCTTCTTCATCATCCATGCCATTTGCTGCATCATATTGTGTGTTTTCTAATCTGGTGATAAGCCTTTCGTCTTCATCCCCAAATTCTCCTCCCATCAGGGTTGGCTCTCCTACCACCATCACATCCTGTGAACAGCATCCAATATTATTACAGAGGAACCTTGTGAGAGGGAGACTCAGCTTAAAACAAACATGGGGAGGGAATCAAGTCTAGCAACAAACTTAGTGAAATGTGCAACAGGGTCAGATTCGCCTAGAGAGCCCATAATAAATACTGGATTTTTATATGAAATAAACACCGTCTCCTGATATCAAGCATCCATAATTGAGTATATCTTCAATAGAGTCTGACCCTCAACAACACACTGTGAGGAATCTGTAAAACTTTCTTTAAAAGGATTTTTTCAATCAAACAATATATATTTTTTAACTTGTTCTCCTTGGGAAAATTTGCAAAGCTTATTTAATCTTCTGCTAGGTGTTTTAAATATCTGTGACATCCAATGCTTTCATTTGGGAGCTAAGGAATGCTTTGTAAACTCACAGTATACAAAGACATAAATAAGTTGCAAATCTATAATATTCACAAGACTTGTATGGAACAGTTCTTCCTCTATCCTAGGGATGCCATGAATTTTTATTGAAGACAGCCTCTCTTCTCCCTAGCCATCCAGGCCCTTTGATGCAACCAATATACTTGACATTCTGCTACTTAATTATGGTAATTAATTTAGGTAAAGTTTTCGATAAAAACAATGTTCACACTGATTTGACAATTTGCATAGCTAATTAAGTCATTAGCAAAAACCTGCTGATTGCCAACAAGCCCTGAATTTACCATCTGTTATTTCATGGTGCCTGTCACCTATCCCCACATAGGCAACCCTGCCACCAATCTGTGCAGTAAGAGGACCAATCTGTCCAGCTGGTACCATAAAAGGAAGATGAAGAGTGCTAATTATAATTACATTGATGAAGCTAGTAGTCATCAAAAACTGAAGCATGCAAGAGGGAAAGAATCCATCTAATCACTCCTTTAAGTACAAATTGTCCTTCCATGCAAATAAGAGAACCACCTCCTGTACAGTGCATCTTGATGTTATTGCAGAAGATACTCCAAGATGGGTGAGAACCTAGCTAGACCAAAGCCCCCCTCCCTTCCAGGGGAAATACACTGGGTGCCTATGCCTCTGCATGCACGAGAAAGGACACATTCAGGATGTCTGCGTCTTTTCTTGCAGTTCTAATAGGAGACAAAGTTTGGGCAATAGAACCCTTAAAGGCAGAATGACTGCAGTCATCCAGGCTACTGATGATGGTGACCAGCTGTCCACCAAGTACAGGACAAGAAGAACTTGCCTGTAAGCCACAGCAGTAAGAATTCCCTAATATTAAGTATTATGAAATATCAGATGTGGATTTTTGATCGAGGCAGATGATTTCCCTCCCTAGGAGACTCTTTAAAGAAGAACAAATTCTCTTCTTTTTGGATAGTTTAAATGGAATACTGCCTAAAGCAGGGAGATGGACTGGATGACTTCTTGGAATCCCTATCTCCTCCTCTGATTCCATGATTAATCACATTCTTTTAACTACCACTAACTAGTCATTTTCAAAAGTCTCTTTTCCAGGCTTAGATTAGAACATATGTGATCGATATCTTGGATTTTTATTTTTAATAGCAAAATTCAAATCTTGCAAAAGATGCTCCCAGCTTTTTCATAATGAGATTTTTATTAATTCTGTAAGCAACACACCATTTTCCATATTGTTAAACAAGCAGTTCCTTATACATGTTTACTTTGCCTCACTCTACTGCTTAGCAAAAACTGACAGGTAAGAGTCCATGTAATAGCTTAAGCTTGTAGGAAATTCAAAGAAAGACATTAGGACTGGAAGTGAAGATTAATACACAAAATATGGATGGTTTGGCCAGAAGATGATGATAGCTACTTAACTTTTGTGTTGTGACATGCTCAGATCCCCTTGAAGCTCTTGTATGTATAAGGTTTGACTGTGAATGTTAAAGCACTCTATGAATGCTAACTATTATTATTATAATTTTATTATTAATTGGGTTATAAATGGCTTTTGTAACCATCCACCATGGTACTTGTATTAATACACTGAAGGGAGAGATCCTGGGGGTTGGGGGATGAAGAGGTAAGGATGATCAGGAAATCAGGGAAGAAATTAGGAAAAGGCAGGCAAATTAGGGGGAAGGAGGAAATTCTCAAATCATAGACTATATTCTATTCCAAAGCAAGATGATACAAAGATGTTTTCAACTTGGGAAAGCATGCGAAGAGAATATATATGGCATAAGGTGGCCTTGGTGGCTGGTATGTAAGAAGCCCACAAATAAAAACTAATGAATGCTATAGAAGTGTTATTAATCCTAAAATGCATAAAGACACCAAATCTGTTTTACTTCTTATATAAAATTCCCTCCTTTAAATAACTATATTCATATGTTTTTATATCACATGTGTACATCAATAGATGATATCTGTAAGAATATGCATATATAATGTGTCTCACAAACAGATCTACAAGAAAATCTATAGCTTCCTCTCTATATTTATCATCGATAGCTATATCCACATTTATATAACTTATATATCAATATCTAACCAATCTCTATTTCCATCTCCATCTTGATTTACCACTATTACATTTTTTATTCCACTAAATTCTAATGCGCTCTCTCTCTATGACATTGAGATTCGATTACCCTGAACTTCCAATGACTAGTCCAGTAAAGCATGCACTTAGGCAGTTCTGATTGAACTAGAGGAGCCTCAGGTCACTGCAATATGACTGTGTTCTGAGGACCGCTAGCCAAGTCAGATGTGGTGTATCCCCAGAAGTTTGGTTACAAGTCACATCAAGTCACAAAAACTATTTGCTAAGATGTGGAGTGATTACACTCTGCACTGGTGAAATCATGGTTTCTCCAAATATCAAAACTATCTTATGTACACACATTTAATTCATTTTGACGTCTACTGAATCTTTTTTTTTTAATTTTTCTCCCTAAAAGGACTCATGATATGATTGGTATGGAGAGCTCTCGATGAGAAAACTCCTTTTACCAATGTAGGTTAGCAGTTTTCCTATAATTTAGTCTCAGTTGCCTGGGGGTACTGGGAGTTAAAGTGATTTACCCAGAATGAAATGGCCAGGATGGGTGGGTCAGAGGCAGAAAAAGAACCCAAGACTTTCTGGCTCCAAAACCATCTTTCTATCCACTAACCTACACTACCCTACCTATATCCTTATAAAATCTCTATTTATTGTGGTTATTAATAAAGAATAAATTATGACAAATATCTTTACTTATGAGTCTTTACAATATAAGTTGTGAATGCTTTGGGGGTGTATATCACCTTAACAGTGCTTTTAAAAAATCACATTATCAGTAAGCTATAAGCTTGACATTTTAGCTTTCTTTCATATAGTGTAAAAGGCAATAATAATCCCTCTGGGTAGAAACGCATACCCCCTCACGTCCCCAAAGTGTGGCCCTTTGCTCCTCTGCTGGAGTCCTGAAGGCACCACCAAATTAATTCCCATTTAATCTCTTCTCACTAATCCCCGAGCAATGGCCACCAACCTCTGAGGAGGACTGGAAGTGACTCCTCTAAGAGCCCCTCAATGCTTCTCCTTAAATTGGACAGAAGGGGTCACTGCGGTTGAATGACACAGGGCTCCATCCCTCCCAGGGTTGAGGCTGCAGCTCTGGAGTGCTCCTAGCTCCTGCTCATGGAGTGAGAAGCAGAATCCAAGAATTAAACCCTAGTCTTTCACTTAGGAGCGCACATTGCTACTGTGAGACCACTGGTCTGCTCCAAGTAGCACATTCTCGAGTATTCTTTTCTCTCTATCTTGAAAAAACAAGTATGGTCATTATTTTGTGGTCAAGGAAAAAAAACAAAACAAAACATTGTCAGGGAGTGGCTGGTGATGGTCCTTTCTATAGTTGTCATGTTTGATGGCAAAGCATTGTCAATACACTGATCAGTCTGGTCCTAAGAGGTAGTTGATATAAACTGTCCAATTTGTATTGTCCAAAATCTTGGTCAGCTGAAATCTGCAATGAAATCCACATCAACTTTGTTTCACAGACTTCTGGGGGAATTCTGAAATTTCTAGTTACCTTAAATTTAGCCACATTGGCTGGACTTGGTGGATTGCGTGTGGTCCAAATGGTGCCTTGTACTTATCTCATTTGCAAATCAGTAAATACATTCTAACACCTAACACTGTGGTGGAATAGGAAGAGCAATGACCAAAGAATTGAGAGACCTGGAGGTCTAGAACTGGCTCTGCTCCTCACTAGCTCTGTGACTTTGGCTAAGTCTTTTCTCTTTTATGTGTTGTCATTTTGTCACCTGTCCAATGGGGAAAGGATTGAATACTCCTAAAACTTCATTTTGAAATTCTGTGATTACATGAACATCTCATCTGACAAATATTGGGGGCCTCATTCCTTTAGGGTTATGTCCCATACTAAGGTTTTATGCACTTTTCATGCACATATTTTCTGGTTAAATGAAGAGCCCACTTCTCTGGCACTAGAAGGGCAAATCTCTGAGTGTACAGGTCTACTGAAGGTGCTTAATTGTCTTCTTTTTAGTTTCTTAAGGGCTCATATGGGTATGGAGATTACTCCAATGTAATGGCACTTGGACATTGCTTGGGAATCATAATTCTTAGAAATCTTTGCCCTGGAATAGCCAACGAAAGCAAAATAGCACTTTCCCCTGTTGTCAGACCACTCATTGGCCAATGTGATATTGGGTGGCTTGTCTTTTCTCTGCAGAACAGGGCAAGAGGCCCAAAGGGACAGTAGGAGCTTCCCATCTAAATACAGAGAAAGCTATAAAGTGGCAGTGACAGCAAAAGGGAAAGGAAGCTAAGAAGAAGGAAAGGCTGAACTAGAAGAGAAAATTTGGGAGGAAGTAGGAAAATACTTTAGTTTAAAAAAATTCTGCACTGGTCAGTCCATCACTAGTTGGGAGGGAGATGGAAAAGGATCAGGACACCAATGGAGAAAGTAACACACACAAGAGAAAATAACTGAAATCCAAAGAAGGGAGCAAGTCAAAGCTTAATCACAGAGAAGGACAAGATCAGAAGACTTGATGGATAAAGAATATCCACCAGGCACCAAGAGAGACCCTAGGTGACAGAGTAAAACATTTGGAAAAGGGGTGATGTAAAAACAGGAGGAAAGAGATAAAGGCCATAAAGAGCTAGGGAAAAGAGAAACATAATAAGGGGCAGAAGAGAATATCAGGTTAGGAAGGAATAAATATTCAAAATATCAGGGAAAGAAACTAGTCAGGATATATGAGGAGTATATGACAAAGGGCAGAATTTTGGAAGGAACAGGAAGAAATACGAAGAAGAATGAAGTAGTTCCAGACCACATCAGGCTACTTCTAGCTAATCTAGTCCTTTGGAGCAAGAAGTCATGGACATTCACAAAGCCCCTTTGCAAAGAAATGGCTTTTTTCTTTCCTAGGTCCCAGAATGGAAATAGAAGGCCAAAACAACTAATTAGTTGTGACCACATTCTCCTGCCTGGGTTTGCACACTTGCCTTTTAAAAAGGGGAAAAGAGGGGGTCAAAATCAGCAAATGTTCCCATACATCCACATTAACTTTTTCTTTCTCAGAAATTTTATGACCTGAATTAAAAAAGAAGTGTCCCCTTCCCTCCCCTTTCATGCATGAGCTCAGCTACAAGATGGCACCAGATAGCTGGAAGCCAGTGGTTCCTCTGGCTCAGGGCTTTCTTCCTTTTGTAGTCAGAGATCTATATACTTCCTCAACATGCTGCTTTTGCTAAATGATATATATTTAAATCCCAAATGAGCTCACCTGCTTTTAAATCAGACCATTCTTTAACTCAAGTCCCCTTGCCACTGAGATTTGTAATATTCATGCCTCATTTCTAGTTTACCAGCAAGAATATCCAAAACATATTTCCCCTCTATAAGACCTTCCCTGACCCCCTTCCCCATCCCAACTTATTTGCTTCTACAATAAACTTTAACTTTTATCTTCTGTAAGAAGGTGGGACAGACAGAGACTTCAGGCCTAAAAGGAAGGTGAGACTTACAGGTACCTGACTTGACAAACTCAGGTTTGCAGCAGGTGTTTTTTTCTTGCTGCTGGTGCTGTTGGCATTGTTCCCAGCGCTACTGTTGGAAGTACTACTCGTGGAGTTTTTCCTTTTTCTCCGTTTGGTGGTTGGCTGCCTTGTGGGTTCTGCTACAATATGGGACAGGGGAGAAGAATCAGATCTGAACAGAATGCATCACAAATTCCATGGAAAGTACTCCAACCCAACCCCTGCTTATTGTAGAAGAAATGACTGGTGCCCTATATGTCAGGAAAGAGCATCTCATGGAATTTCAAAGTTATAGAACACATTCATCTACTTAATTACATTTTATTTTTAATCCCCCCACATTCTTTTTTAGAAGATCTGAATCTTGAACTTAAGAAACTTTGAGGTTGGAATGTATGCATCAGTGTGTTCTGCAGTGGTACCTCCTGTAATGTGGTATTGTGGTCCAACTTTATTATATATGTTGAATATTTAAACTAAGAATTCTTTCTTTTTTATTTTTGTAAAAACCCTTACTTTCCATCTGAGAACCAATACTGGTGGTTACAAGACAGAAGAGCAATAAGAGCTAGGCAAGGGAGGTTAAATGACTTGCTCAGGGTCACACAGCTAGAAAGTGTCTGAGGCCAGATTTGACCCTGGGACTTCCCATCTGCAGACCTGGCTCTTTATCTCTTGAGTCACCTATATGCCCTCTAAAACAAGGATTGGGATCTTGGCATTGATTTCTGTGAGGATGGAAAAACAAACAAAAACCATGCATCTCTATTTCTTCTAATCCTTAGTTATAAAATCAAGCATTCCCTTCAATTAGGATTTTAAAAGTTGTTCTAAGATCCATGGCCTTTATTGGAAAGCCAAAGGAATACATGATACCAAAACAGTTAAGAACCTTTGACTCAAACTAAAAGAGGAAGAGGAGACCCTTGGTTTGGGCAGCTCTGAAGGCAAAGTCTAGAAGTCACTGGGTGTAGGGGAAATTTGATGAGTTGATTCTAGAGTCACAAAAGCACTCCTGATTTCTGAAAATTCTATTCAAGTAGCTCTGTTACCCTATTATCCAACAAAGCACAAGCTTAACAACACTTATTATCATTTATTGGCTGTCTAATCACAGGCAAGCCTTTAAGTCTCTGGGAGCCTCAGTTTCTTCATTTCTAAGATGGGAAAAATAATACCATTAGGACTTACCTCACTGGCTTGTTGTGAAGGTTAAATGAAATCAGGTATGTAAAGCCTATTGAGAATGTTAAAATGCTCCATAAATACCACTTAATATCATGATCATGATCATCCTTCTCTACAAAAAGGTTTTAATTTAGTTTATTGGGGGATTTTTATGTCTTACTTTTTTTTAGTGAGAACATAGTTGATTTTATAATGAAATCCATTGGGGTAATGGGATTTTCTATCCAGTCATAAACCTTACAACCACTTGCTAGAGCATAGCTATTCTTTAAAGGAGAGGGTTTTTTCTAAATCCATGTTGTCTTGTGTTATTTACAATGAATTTGCAATCCTGAACAGGTGAAGTCTTACTTTTGGAATTACTGATCAGACACAATAACTGTTCTTACATATTTTATTTCCCCTTAGCAATGATGCTTCACAAGGCAGCAACCCTTCATCTAATCTTTTTTGTACTCTCTGACCAGCATCTAGAACAATACTTCACATAGAACAGATGCTGAACAAATATATATTGAATCAAATGTATATGACGAATGAGAATAGCTTTACCTTGAGACAGGGGTCCAGAGGAATACCTGTCTAGGGATCTAGGTAGCCTGGAGTACCAAATGCAGTACAGAAGAGTACAGGAAAAGAGAGCAATATTTATGACAATAAGAAGTCATCTGTCTAGATGGGCAGAACTTGGCCATTAAATACTCCCTCAAAAAGGATAGGTTTCCTTTTTAGAAACATAGAGCTATGACTAGATTGGACCTCAAAGACCATCTAATCTAACCCTTTCATATGTAATAGATAGGAAAATCAAGGTAAATTCATGGGATTTGTATTTGAATTTGTGTTTCTAGATGAAGCTAAAATAAATTAGAGAAAACTTCAGCAGCAGAAGTCATCATGGAATAGAGGAACTGGATTTGGAGCCAGTTTTAGAACTTGGGTTCATTTCTCAAGTAGTTTGCATAGTAGCTATGTGACTTTGGTCAAATCATTTTTATTACTTTGAGCCTTAAATCTGACGAGGATTAGAATAAATGATCTCTAAAGTATTTTTTTTCTTGAGACAGTTAGATGGCCCAGTGGTGTATAGGGCCAGGAGTCAGGAAGATTTACATTCAAATTTGCCCTCGGACACTTACTGGCTATGTGATCCTAGGCAAGTCACTTAACTCTGTTTGCCTCAGTTTCCTCATCCACAAAATTTGCTAGAGAAGGAAATGGCAAACCACTCTACTATATTTGCCAAGAAAACCCCCCAAGGGGCCACAAAGAATCATGACTAAACAACAAAAAAGAAAAAAAATTATCTACCCTTTGATAACTAGAACTATGGAAAAGGTCTTTGAAAAATCTTCCAATAATGGAATGCCATAAAATTAATACTTGTAACCCAGATTGCTGTAGTTTACACTTTAATTTTCTAAGAACTTTTGTATTTGCTTCTAATGTTTAAATAAAAATTCATTCACAAAATTAAAGGAAAAAAAAACAAAAAATGAAAAACTCTCCCACGATCTTAGTCCTAATTCCATTGGGAAAATGGAAAAGTTTTGTTTATTAGCATCAGGTTAAAGTTTATTTGACCCATGAGGTTTTCTAAGACTGATGATCACTGATAATTATATACTCTTTCTCCAAAGTATTCAAAGATCTTTCAAAATTCTGGTGTAATTTAATTGAAAACTTTTGCTTAAGGGGTATCATTTTCTGGGGAAATAGAAGTACAGTTATTATTGCTTCTATGTTTCAAATGGGAGTAAATGAGGTAAGAAGGGTTACAAAACTTGCTTCTGTTCATGGAGATAAGAATACAACTCTCAAGCTCAATCCAGTTCACAGGTCTATCTGGGAAAGATCACGTCTCACTCCCTGTTCCTCAAAAGTTGGACACTTGTTCTATTTCTGAACCCATATCTATATCTATATCTATATCTATATCTATATCTATATCTATATCTAGGTATCCATAGAGGTGATAGTTGACTAAATATTCATGCATCTTATATTCCATTAAATTATACACTTTTGAATCCCCTTGTCACATTTTCCCTGTGGTCTGTCAAGCCTCCATCATTGCTAGAACAATATTTTTTGTGTTTATTCAACATACTATGATTGAGGGGCAGCCTATGATGGAGGAAAGATTCCTGGGTTAGGAATTCCAAGTCCTGGCTTATAGATCTGGCTCTGCTATTTATTGACTTAGGATAATCACTGGAATGCCCCTGAACTTCAGTTTCCTTATCTGTAAAACTGGACTAATAGTCTTTGCTCTGCCTTTTTCACAAGGTTTTTATAAGGATCCTATAAACTGATCTCTAGGAATGTGTTTTGAGAAGTGTAAGGCCCAAATCAATGAATACATAAAATGCTATTGTTGACAATGAAAATTCATTCAAACTCATTCAGTGGAGTTGAAACCTGTGATTCCCCTACAGCCACATTAAAACAGGTTTACATGAGGCTATTATCTTCTGTATTTTTCCTACTTTCTAAATATGTACTTGGTTAAGCCACCCATACTCATCTTACTTATGACCCTATACCTTCCTTCTGGCCTTAGACCATCATCTTTCATGAATCAGAAAGCAGCGCGCCGCATGTTAATAATTTCTTTTTATAAAAATAATTTTTTGGTGAATGGATATGTTTTGTTTTTGTGATCAATGAGGCTCAACACATGCCTGGAAGTAATAAAGTATGGGATAGGAAGACAATTAATGATGACGTGAAGCTATAATTTCAAAACCTCAGCAGGAGAGTCTACTGTCTAACCCACATCCTAGGAGAGGACAGAAAAAGAATGCATTTTACTTTCTCTTCATGATAAAGCTGCCTTTTGATACATATATCTTAACAAATAAGACAAGTATAATAAATCCATCAGTTTTTTAAAAATCTAGGATACAAGACTAAAAGTGCGTTAGAAAGATGAGTTTCAGAAGTCTCATCTTGGATCTGTTACTAACTTTCTGAATGACTTTGGGGAAATTCTCAGTTCCCTCATTTTTCCTCTTCTATAAAATAAAGGGGTTGGATTTAAACAATTTCTCTAAGGTTGTTGTCTAATTCTAAACATTCTATTATTAATTCAAAGTCAGATTCAAGAAAGCATTGGCATATTACTTAGGCAAATGATGTTAAATTGCTTTCCGTACTTTTCCCATTAATTCTTCCCAAATTAAAAGACATGCAAATACAAACAGTCAGGGGGAAGAAAGAAAATATACCTGGTGGTGCCACCATGCGCTGCCATTTCTGAAACAAGCATGTCTTCAGGCAATCTCGGGGGCTGAGATTGTAAGTTTTATGTCTTGACATCAATTCCTGCATTGGCTCCAATATTACACACAACTGCAACAAAAGAGAAGAAAGAATCTTTGTATTTGACCATATTGATTGCGACAATTAATACTAAATGTATCTTACATTAATGTAGCACTTTGTACACATGATCTCACTTGAATCTCTTAAAGTAGGGAATGAAAATATTATTCCCATTTCACAGATGAAGAAACCAAGGCTCAGAAAGTTGCTCGAGGTCACAGTTAGCAAGGAGCAGAGCTGAAATTGAATTCAGGTCTTTTGGCTCTAGGTTCAGGGCTCTGAACTGCACCATGCTGTCTTGCTAATTAAAACCACTGGGAGCAATCTAAGAGCTTTGTGAAGCTTTAATGTTTCCTGGCTTTGTTTTTCTAATATATCAGTTAGAGAAAAATCTTATTAACAATTTATGGCACCTTAAATTATCATTTATTTTTTGGCACCACAGCACAATACTAAAATAATAACTCAGATTCATATAGTATTTCAAGGTTTACAAAGCACTTTTCAGTGATATATAAAGAGTATACTGAATGCACTCATGTCTTACTCATAGTTAGAAGCTCAACATATATTTGGCTCCTTCACTTTCTTTTCAAAATAATTTAAATGTTTTTGTTGATGTATTTGGTTTTTTTCCCATCACCATTATATCTCCTTTCCATGCTCTCTTCTCTTCCCCTTCTTAGGGAGCCATTTCATACATGACTGTCCCTTTCACATCATGACTTTCCCTTTTGAAGTTTCAATATAACATGGGTTGGCATAAGAAATTAAGTGGGAATTTTGGGTCAGTTTTGTGGAATCTGAAGACAAGAGAAGGCCAACAAATGATAGAGGAAAAAAATTTAGAAATTATATAGCCTAACATCAAATACTTAATCCAAATTTCACAATAAGCTATTGTAAACACTCCATAAAAGAAAAAGAAAAAAGTCAGACCTCTCTGATACCAAGGAAGGGCCAAAATATTTTAGGCAGATTTTCCAGGTCATGGAGGTACACCCCTCACCTCCACAATGTGGAAGGGGATACTTGTAATAGTATTTTTAAGACAAAAAAAACCCCAGATGATGGAAAAAGTCAGAATAACTCATATATATATATATACAAAGTCTGAAAATATATGAGATCTTTAATACTTAGGACATTTCCACTTCTGTAGATAAGATGGTGATGTCTCTCATATCTGTTCTTTTAAGCTGTAGTTCTTTATAATTTGGAAACATTGACTTCTGATCTGTTTTATTATTCATCTATTTACATTGTTATAGTCATTGGCTATATTATATCCTTGATTCTGCTTACTTCAGTCTGTATCACTTCATACAGATCTTTCCATGCTGCTCGGTGTTCATCATATAAATAATTTCTTACAAACACAGTAATATTTCATTGCATTCATATCACCACAATTTGTTTAGTCATTTCCCAATTGATAGCCACCTATTAGATTTCCAGTTCTTTGCTATTACAAATATTGTGACTATAAATATTGGGACTTTCTTCTTATCAATAGCCTCCAAGGGGTATAAGCCTACTAGTGAAATTTCCAGGTCACAAGATATGGACATTTTGGTTATTTTATTTGTGAAATCCCAAATTGCTTTCTAAAATGTTTGTAATGATTGAGTCCCTTTTACCTTCATTGATCAACTGTTATAAAGATTAGATTACTTTTCCACCACCTCAACATCCTCTAACAAGAATGATAAAGAATTCCTTCCTCACAGAAGGAATGGAGGGCAGGAGTTTACAGTGTTCTTTAATGTATGTCCTTCTGTCATAACTAAGTAATCATTAGCAATGCTCAAAGTACAAGTTAGCTTGTCTCTTGGAAGAGAAGGTAGGGGCCCTTGAAAAATCTATGTCCTCTCACCAGGGTATCACACAGAGGAAAGTTTCTTTAAAAAGAAAAAAGGTAGAAGTAATTCATTGTGAAAACAAAGAAAGTTGTTTTTTAAATTGAATTGAAAATTTTTATTTAATTAATTTAGACTATTTTTCCATGGTTACATGATTCATGTTCTTTTCCCTCCCTTCTCCCCTTCCTTCCCCGTAGCCAATGCACAATTCCACAATTACATGTATCATTGATCAAGACCTATTTCTGTATTCTTGATATTTGCACTAGGGTGATTGTTTAGGGTCCACATCCCCAATCATATCCCCATTGAACCATGTGATCATGTAAATGTTTATCTTCTATGTTTCTATTCCCACAGTTCTTCCTCTGAATGTGGATAGCATCCTTTCTCATAAATCCCTCAGAATTGTCCTGGATCATTGCATTGCTGCTGGTAGAAAAGTCCATTACATTCGATTGTACCGCAGTGTATCAGTCTCTGTGTACAATGTTCTTCTGGTTCTGCTCCTTTCACTCTGCATCAATTCCTGGAGGTTGTTCCAGTTCACATGGAATTCCTCTAGTTTATTATTTGTTTGAGCACAATAGTATTCCACCACCAACATATACCACAATTTGTTCAGCCATTCCCCAATTGGAGGGCATTCCCTCATTTTCCATTTTTTTTTTGCCACCACAAAGAGTGCAGCTATGAATATTTTTGTACAAGTCTTTTTTACTTATTATCTCTTTGTAGCATAAACCCAGCAGTGGTATGGTTGGATCAAAGGGCAGACAGTCTTAAAAAAAAAAGTTATGAAGAGGCATAAGATCTGTGTCAGAAGGCTGGAGAGTGGAAGAATGTAACATGAAGAAGGGTGACTCACTTCCTAGAGCTCAGAAATAGATATGAATTTTTTTCTTCACCTGGAAGAGGTTGAATCCCCAGATGTTTATCCTCTAGGAAATTGTGATAAAGCTTCCCAGGGGTCATCAGATGGGGAAATATTGGCCTTGGGTTCTCCTACTTCTTTGTTCTTTTTTCACTTTCAGAATGTAGACAGCCCCTAAAGTTCCTAAGTCTTTTTTTCTTCCCTCTATACCCATTTCTACAGAGTTCATTAATTTCTTCAACATCAGACTATCCTTTGACTCTGCCACTCATCTATATTTAAGATTGCTGCTAGTAATCACTAACTAATCTTTGGAAGAGGGCATCAGACATGGTTATAAAAGCCCATAGACTGATGATCTTGTCTCTATTGAGTCCCACTGGTTCCTGGATTCAGAACCCGAGTCTGTGAGCTACAAGAGATCACAAGTGCGTGAATCTGGAGCTGGAAGTGATTAGAGACCCCCTAGTACAACACCATCTTGTCCAAGGTCACCCAGATAGGAATCACTAGAGGGAAGATGGAATTCAGATTCTCTGACTGCAAAATGAGTCCCCTTTGGACTCTACCATGTGTGCCCAAAGTTAAATAAGCCATCTTTTGGACTTGGGAGGAGCAAAATGATGAATGGTAAAAACCTAATAAGTACAGCTTTTCCAAGGTCAAGTAGAAAGTTTTGAGTTTCATTTGGTTCCCCTCACCATTTTCCTTAGTTCTCAATTGTGAACATTGTGTTTTATTATCATTCTTATATGCCTTTATATCCTATGGTCTCTCTGCTTCAATATTGCTCTATGGAGGTATCAGAGTAATCTTTCTAATGCATAGCTTTGATAGTTCCATTCTTCTGGTCAAAATTCTCTGATTCTTCCAGGCTTGCTGAATAGAGAAGGTAAGAAAATGGTAGGGAGTGGGAGAAAGGAAGAGGTATTTATTAAAAGTTCATCCTATGCCAGGCACCATGCTAAGAGGTTTTCATAAAAATTATCTCATTTGATCCTCATAACAACCCTGGGGGAGAAGCATGATTATTATCTCCAATTTACAGTACAGGAAACTGAGGCAAATGTAGGTTTGTGACTTGTCTAGAATCACACAGCTATTATGGATTTGAATACATCTTGCTGATTCTAGGTCCAGGGCTCTATCCATTGTGCTACCAGCTGCCTTACAAACTCCTTAGCTGTTGAGAAGAATTCCTGTGTCACTCTCTATCACATCTCATGTTTATGCCTTGCACATTGCCCTGTACATAGTGGGCAATTCATATACGGTTGCCGAATTGAATTGAAATCATTAGCACAGTGATGTTGTTCCTAAATGATTATTCGTTTTGACTCTGGTCAAGATGATTTCACAGACTATCAGTCTGTGAGCTCCATGAGAATGGGAGAGTATCTTGGCTAAATTCTGAATTGTCTCCACCAAAGGAAGTGAGTGCTTTACCACCTGTAGTTGTTAATAAATTTAATTGAATTAATTCTTGGAAGAACAAAACAACCAAAATGAGGTTGAGAGAGGTTTTGGGAAATACTGTTGAATTGCAATAAGCATATATAGATATTAGTAGAACAATTATAACTCAGCTGAGAGTCCCAATTGATTTATTGATCTACATTTTATATTTCTCTATCAGTCTATCAATCCTGACTACAAGGAACATACTCTTAAGGGGATTTTGGTTAAAGTTGAGAGATAGATGTCCTTGTTTGCTTGATAAATGAATCGCTCTCATGTCTGTAACTTCCTTAACTTTGTGAGGAGCTTTCCTGTTGTGGTTTGCCACCCAAAGGTGCTGCGCATTGATGGCTGAATGATGAGACTTCAGGACTAATAAAATCCATAATCACTGAATAATATTTCAGTGGATATTCACTGGGCTGTACTTAATGAGCTAAAAAATAGATGTTTTAGCAAGCTTTTTAAGAGTCTTATTTGAAACAAAAGGGGTTGAAGTTCACCTAAACAATTCCTTTCCTCAGAACCCTTATTTTCTTGTCATTGTAATTTATATTTTATGATACCATAGAATGTTGGATCTGGAAAGGGCTTTAGAAATCTAGGCCAAACCCTAATTATGGATGGAGTAACTAAGTCCTAGAAAGGAGAAATGACTAGCTCTATGTCATCTATAAATTTAGTCACAGTCCTGAGGTTTGGATCCTTGACAGCTGTTTCCAATCTCTCTGCTCATTCCAGCATGTTTACTAGTTACTAAGAATTTTGTTTTTGTTTAGTTTGTAAAAACTTTTGGCTTGGTTTGTTTTTGAGAAAAAAAAAAGAGTACCATTTGTATTTGCATTGGTTCATGTTTCAGCAAATGAATATAGTTCCTTCCAAGTTTCATACTTCTGATTTTGGGCACTAGATGTCTTCCTAATATATCCTTTAGAATTTTCAAAAAAATTATTCAAAATTTTACAAAACAAAATAAAACAAACATTTTCACATAATATGTGGATAATAATTACTTATATATCTTTAAGAAAAATCAGGAGAATTTTTAATTGGATTTTTTCAGAAGCTTCTTTTGGAACTAGTAGAATAGGGATTACAGAGGGCTGTGGATAGGATAAAAAAAAAGTGGGGGTTCTAGATGGTCACTGAGATCCTGAAAATAATGGTCATTGGCAGAGTCATTTTCTGGGGCTGCTGGGAAAAGCCTCTTTGTGCATGCTACTCCTGGGAGAAATGCTATATACAGAGTCCTTTCTCAGGGTTGCATGATGAGATAGAGATCCAGAAAGACAAATCTATGACTTGGAAATTGGTTTCTTGGTCAGACATCTCATCTCCAGATTCCCAAGTATAGGTTGGAAAAGGAGGGGGTGCTGATACATTTGAGAAATGAGAGATTTTTCTCTACAAAAGGAGAGGAAGCAAGCCACAGACTGCATTACCATATTGTCCACCCCTCTAATTTTAAATGGACACTGGTGATGACATTGGAAGCTGAGCACTGGCATTCAGAGACTCTACAAGCCGACAGACCATAGATTACTTGGAGGCACTCAAGGAAGGGCCCTTTGGTGTCTGTGTTCCACCCTGCACTTGATCTCTGTTTGAAATCATGTTAGTTAAACTAAATTCTTAAGGAAAAAAAAAAGCTCTTCAGGACATAAGAGCTATGTGCTATATCATTCTTATTCTTTATTGATGTGGCTATAGGCTTACCATTGGCCAATCCATATAACTAGGTGACTAGTCTCTACTCTACCACAAATATATTAAAGACCTAATAACTCCTAGTGGAAAGTAACAGCGAGACAACTTGCTAATTGCTATTATACATTATTCTGCAACAAAGTGTGTCTACATGCTATTTATTGCCTTGGTAAAGAATTTGAGCCTGAAGGATCAACTTTTTGAGGGGGAAAAAAGATAGTGAGTAATTAAAGAATGAGTCTTAGAAACAGCTTAAGTAAAATGATTAAATAATAGGGCATCATTTGATAGTATTAAAGCATTCTAGATTGAGAATTAGGAGACCTGGGTTTTAGTCTCTGCTTTTCTACAACTTATTTGTATCATATACCTTTTTGTACCCTGCTTTCCTCAGCAACAAGATGAATGGATTGGATTAAGTTTTGTGTTGGCAATTGTTAAAAGGCAATATAATTTAGGAAAGGGGAGAAGGAAAGTAATACAGAGAGAGAACATATAAATATTGTATTTATTTTAACAAAGAAGGGATGAAGGAAAGGGAAAGGAGAAAAGGTGAAATCTAAATTATTTAACCCTCTATATAAACCCTATCTGCCTCACTCTAAACTAAACCCTATCTAAAGCAAGTCCAACAGGGGATGGGATCAGTTTCTCACAAAGAGTTCTTTATGGTCCAGAAACAGGAGTCCAGCTGATGTCTTCAGTTGTCACAGCAGGGTAGAGACATATTCTCCAGTCTGGCTGTCCACCAGGAAGATTGGAGTTTTTCTTCCTCTACAGCTAGAAGATCCTCAAGGCCTGTTGTTTGATGGATGGGCTCAATGATTCAATCTCACACCTGTCTCCTCCTTCTCCCAGTTCCAAGAGACAGTTGGGGAACTGTCCCTTCAACAGTTTAGAATCCTGACAGCCTTGGGAGACTTCCGAGTCTCATGCTCTGTCAATCATTCCTTGCATAAGTTATATTGTCCTTTGCTACAGCCCCCTTCCCCCCTTTGCACAAAACCTAAATCGTGTTGAAAACATATTTTGCCATTTGTGCACAAACTAACTTACTTAGAGACTACCTAAACTAAAATATCTACCCAAAATAACAAACAACCTACACTCAACTATCTTAATCTATCCAATACTATCCTATTCTAGGGAATCTATCAAGAAAAGGAAAAAAAAGGATTAAATAATGAATGCATCAAATATATGCAAAAAGACAACAAGAAAATAACATAAAAAGCAAAAGATAAACACAACTTCCATGCATATGGAAATATATACTATTACTCATAAATACTACTTTATCTACTAATACAAAATATACTACTACTATTGTAATGCATAACAGCAAACTTAGAGAAAAATGTTTAAAATTACAATAAACACAACACAACTTTACTAAGACTTAGCACTATGCTCTGAGAAAAGTTGATGTAATAAACATTGAATAAAGAGATGACTATGGAAGCCATTTCTTGGTGCCACATTTTAGAAGATACTGATGAACTGAAAAATTCCAAATGAATTTGATAAGTTGGTGAACAGACAAGAAACATGCTAAAGGAGTACAGGCCTTTTTAGTTGAGGGAGAGAAGACTTAGTGGAGAATATGTTATCAGCCTTCAAATAGTTAAAGAATTGTTTGCCAAAAGGAATATTGTTTTTGCATGGCCCCACAGAGGAGAACTAGTATCACTGGGTGAAAGTTACCTAGAAATAGATTTCAGTTCAGGAGGAAAATGTTCTTAACACTTAGTGCTGTCCAAAAGTATAATGGGAAGCTTCAAAGGGTAGGGAGTTCTTATTACTAAAAGCAAAGTCTGTATGACTTTTGGCTATGGATTCAGTGGCTGAGATTCATGATGTGGGCAAAGGTTGGACTAGATAACCTCTGAGAAAGGGTGTGTTGGAATCAGATCATACCAACTCATCCAATTATTAAATTTTTGCTGTGATCATTTACACCTTGGAAATTGGTAGATGCTATATCAGGCTTCATTTATTGTTGTATTGATTATCTAGAATTAAGAAGTGATGTGGAAATATTAGCAGTGTAAATTAAACTTAAAAGTATATCATGGGCACATTTTCTTCCAAAGAGAGAGCTGTTAAAATATTTCCCAGAATACCTTGCATCTAAGGTATTTTCCAACTCTTTTCCTATAGTTCTATTTCTAGATAAGCTTAAAGTTTCCTTTTAACTCTAAAATTCAATGATTAGTGGGGACATAAAGCTCACAGAGCAGAAGAGACTGGGGTTGTTCTACATTCTATTCTAAATAGACTTAACATTTCCAAAGCTTATTTAATGACTTACAAAGTGTCAATTTTCCTGAATTCTCTGGAGGAGGGATTTTTTTATGACAATGCCATAAATTGGCAAAAGGAATGATTTATCTACTTCTTTGAATTTTAGGTTACTCCACCCTACTTAGTCTAACAAAATCAGGAATGTCTACATCCATACTTAAGGATTAAGTATCTGGGAGGATGGCCTATGATAGACATGTGCTAGCAAATGACAAATCAGAAACAGCTGACAGAAGCCTGGGCTGTCCTAAGTCAAGCTTAAGCTATCATTGGTACAGATGAGATGCAGGAAATTGATGTAAAACCATCTAAATATTTTGTGTCACTTCCTCTCTCTGGCTGTTGGGCATCAGAGAGGTCTCTGGCTGGCAGCATGCTGAGCATTCCGGAATCTTGTCAGGGCAGAAGCTATTGTCCGGTTTGGTGGTGAGTTTTCCTTGATACTATACTGGGAGAAACTGAGTAGCCTAGTCAAGGTGAGTCATCTTTACTAAGCTCTATTGGAGTTTAGGCTGATTCTTTCTCCTTTGCCTTCCAAACACTATTCTCTTAAAAAGCCACTAATCTTCTTTAGGGACCTCGTGGCAGAGGACTTTGAATTCCCCCTTTCACAGGCCAGGCAGGAGAAATCCTACACCTTTTCCCTCTCCCTTATCCTTAATTTCTTTCTTCTATATTAATTAAAATTACCATAAATTTCCAGTTGACTTGGGTATTTTATTTGGGATATTCCCTGGCAACCAAAATTAATTTAGATTAAGTCACAACCCTAAAATTATCCTTATACTTCCTACCCCAGATAATATTGGAAGACTGACATTTCCTGAAACCCCATCATCTCTGGGTTTGAAAGGACTTTAGAGGTCATCTAGGTCAACCAATACCTGAATAAGAATCCTCTGATATTTATGGCAAATAGACATCCAGCTTCTGTTCGAAGTTGGCCAATGATGGGAAACCTATTGACTTATATGTCACTTTGGGACAGCTCTAATTGTCAGGAAGTTTTTCCTCACAGGAAGCCAAAAATCTGTTTCATGCAACCTTTCTTATTGTTCTAGGTCTGCTTTTTGGAGCCAAGCAGGATATATCTAATCTTTATTTTACATAACAACCCTTCCTTTAATGTGAATTTATATAGATATGTAGGGTGGGGTGGCAGAGACTGCTTCTGCTGTATTATTCACATATATTTCGATTCTTTCTTGCCTAACAGGCTGGGATACATTTTTTTTTCAAATTACTGAATAATACCATCTGGAATGAATAGCAATGAAATCACAGATTCTCAAGTCTGGCTTCCTTTTATTTAACAAGTGCATTTGTAATAGAAAGGACACTGAATTGTGAGTGAGGGGACCTAGGCTCCAAATCTGCATCTGCCCCTAAATTACTCTGTGTGTGTTACTTAGTTGCTTAACCTCTGGTACTCAGCCTTAGTTTCTTCAATAATAAAACTGGGGGGTCTAGAATACATAACTTTCCAGTTCTAGAATTCTAGGGGTTTGATTTTACTTTTTTATATCTCCTGTCACTTTATTGTTGACCTGTAATTATAAGTCAGGAGTTATGAGGTATGCAAAAAACCATACTCATCTATGAGTATAATATATCTCTAAATGAGAGGTCAACAATATGTGGTGAAAAATTATAAAATAAGCATGGTATTAACCTGAATCTAAGAAGGATTCTCCCCGCCTTCCTTTAACATATTAAATTCTATGACAAAAATTTCTTGGCTTAAATTTTATTTTTTAACACCTGAAATATTACATTCTGTACATTCAGCTTTGCAAGGCAATTCCTTCATAATCTACTTCTCCTTAAGTACTGTGTCAGCAGTAGTACCTGGACCATGCCCAGATAGCCAGAACAAAAACTTGTCCAGTGGGCATGGTTAAACTATTTCTCTGAGTTGCCATACATTTAGGCATTTTCTATAAGAATTGTCTTTTAATGGCCCAAATACCCTTTTTCTTCAGAATATCTAAAAGCAGTAATTATCAAAGGGTACTTTTTATAAGTTGACAAAGTTATCATTTAACAATGGGATAAGCTTTAAAAAACCTCTTGTTTCTTATTCTCCAGTGTATCCTTCCATCATGAAGCTAGTCCTTCTAAATTGTCCTGGGATTACTACAATAGCCTTTGGCTAGAGTTCCTCTCTTAGTCTCTAGATCTCTCTCTAGTTATTCTGGATCATGTTGCCTCCATGTTCAAAATATTCTAATTAAAGGTCTTGATCTTGTTTGTTTCATGAACCACTTTGGTGGTTTGGTCAAACCTATAGATCCTTTCTGGGAAAAAAAAACATTCTTTTAAAAAAATTTGAAAGAAAGAAATGCTCAGTTTGAAGTTGAAAGTTAGCTAAAAACAAACAAACAAATAAATAAATAAACAAACAAATAAATATATATATATACACACACATATATATGTATATATACATATACATATATATATGAAACCAATAAGAAGGTTCAACGGCTGAGATGGCGATGCAGCAAAGCACTGTGGAGTGCTTAGGGCGTGTTGGAGCACAAAGGACAACACGGCCATCCAATGCAGCTGAGGAAGTCTCCAGGCGTAACGCCTTTTCATGCCACTGGACCCAGGCTTCCAATGCCGAGAGAGTGGGACTTTCTCTGTGCATTGACTTTTCCACTTAAATCTCCTTCACACACAAGTGTCTTTGTGCACACTCATCTAAATCACAGATGAAAGTGCACAAAAACAATCGTCATCCTTGGTTACCGAGAGACTACTACTACTACTACTACTACTACTACTACTACTACTACTACTACTACTACTACTACTACTAATATATATATATATATATATATATATATATATATATGTATATATATATATATATATAACTGGGGTTTGACTATTTTAACTGTCACTCCTATTTTGACTGAGCTGGAAGAAGGTCTTTGCTCTGGCAATTTTCCCTTGGCAATCCTAATCTAATGGAGAGGTTAGTGATTCCTTGGTTTGAGAGTTTGCCTTGGAGTGGACTGCCTTTTTCCTGAAGTACAGAGACCATCTGCCTGTGAGCCATCTGTCAGAAATCCACTTGGCTAAGGTAATCCTAAGGGTTTGTCACCTGGGACTCTGGGTTACCTAATGAAGCCAACTCCAGGCTTTAGGTAAGGGCTCAAATATATCTGTGAGTCCTTCCTTTTTATCCTATTGATACTCCATATTAATTAGGCTAGTTTATAGTCAGATAGTTTGGGCATCTTAGATAGATGGAGCTATAGGAAGGGCTTGAGAAGACCAGAAGAGCAAATTCCTCAAGGGGGAGCATAGATTGATGGGAAGAGCTATAGCTGTGTAGATTTAGAATTTTCTCTACCCTTAATAAACTTGTTTTTTTTTTTAATAATTGCAAGGGTTGTGCTTTACTGGCCCTGGGGAGGTCCCTAGTTGGCATTCTATCATCTCTTATCCATTTAGGAAGGATTTTATTTCAAATCGCAGCTCAAATCCCAATTTCTCTAAGTAGTCTTCCTTTATCTCCCAAACCAAAATGATCACCCCTTTCACAAAATTCCTAGTCTACTTTCAATCTATACCAACTTTCTAAACTTCTTACCTTCTTTCTTCTATACTAAGTATTCAATAATAAGTATCACTTATGCTAATTCAATATATTAATTAATTAATAGTAAGTATTGATTCCAAAACAGAAGAGCAATTAAGGGCTAGACAATTAGAGTTAAGTGATTTGCCCAGGTTCACACATCAAGGAAATATCTAAGACCAGATTTGAACCCAGGTCCTCCTGATTTCAAACCCAGAACTCTATTCATTGTGTTACCTGGCTGCCCATGCACCAATTTAAAAAAACAAAATTGGGCAAATATTGACTTCTGCTCTTGTTTTTGAACTCTGCCAAAGATAAAAGTCATTGATAACTTCTTAAACAGGGCTGATAGAAATATCAGTCTTCAAAACATCAAAGAAGTAGAAATCTGCTATTGTGGAACTGCTTCTGTCCAATGAGAAGGAACTGGATGCTAAGAGAATGATGAGAGTCTTCAGTAAATAGAGCAATGCCATTTTAGAATTCCTGATAGATACAGGAAAGGAAAGCTGGGTATAGTCTGAGGTACCACGTGAATTTGGAGAAAGTAGATTTCTCAAGAATGAAATTCTTCAAGACATAGACACACATTATTCCAGTGAAGAACAAGGGGATTGGAGGAACTTATAGGTGCCTGGTGAACACATTGATCCACTCATTTTTAATATGTAGAGAAGAACAAGGACAGTTAACTGAAGGATGAATACAAAAGTAACATTATACTGAAGTAAAGTGTCATAGACTGCTCAAAGATAAATGTCCTGATTTTAGAAAAAAGATAGATTTTTTTTAAGTTATAGGCTGCTAAGCTTAACAGCAATTCCTGGCAAAATTCTAGAACATGTTATTAAAAGTATGATTTGTGAACATTTGGAAAGGGATGAGGTGATGACTACAACCCTGCATGGGTTCATGAAGAATAAGTTATGCCGTACTAATTCCATTTCCTCTTTGGCAGATCAGAGGAATGCAATAGCTATTCATTTGAAAGTGCTTCATAATATCCTCATAGACAAGGTGGAAAGATGAGGCCTAGGTGATAGTCCAATTAGGTGCATGGTTGTACAATTAGATCCAAAAAATGATGATTAATGAATTGATGCTAAGATGGAGTGGCAAAAGTGCTTTCATTGACCTTGTTCTGTTTAAATATGTGGCCAAAGGATTGGAGGAAGGCATGGATGCCATGCTTATCAAAGTTACATAACACTGTTATGCCCACATTTGATAAAATAATCAGAATATTTTAAAAAATCTCAATGGGGATCTAATCTAATAAGATTAAATTTAGTAGCCATAAGTAGAAAAATCTGTAAAAAATGAGATGAATGGTATGGCATGGCAGTCAAAAAATGTAATAATGTGTAGTTTGAAAGGAAGTGTCCATAATAAAGGTGAAAATCAACAATTTGTTAAGTGCTGATTATATTTATAGGACAAGATTTGAACTCAAGTCTTTTAAAAACTCCCAGGCTAGAATTCTATCTATCATGCCAGTTAGCTAGAGTATCATTTGTGAGAAAAGGAACCAAGAGTGGTAAGGGAAGTAATGTGTAAGTTTGGAATGGTAGAATTGGGTACAGGTTGTGAAGAGTTTTAAAAGTCAAACAGAGGAGCATATAATTAATGCTAGAGATGATGGCTTAAGAGCCACTGGAATTTTTGAAAAAGGGAGTAGGGAATTGCCATTTCTACCTCCATAGCATACCTCCTTCTTTTAGTCACATTACTATCATCAATTCAGAAGTTGGGATTCTCAACATCTCTCATCTTGACTATTTCAATATCTTCTTAACTGGTCTTCCTGATTCAAGAACCTCCCCACATTAGTGACTAATCTCTCTTAAGTGTCTTTCTTAGTCTAAATCTGGATATAAGATATGGGAGTCATCTATATAAAGCTGACAATTAAATCCATTGGAGTTGATGAAGTTACTGAAAGAATGTAGAGAGAAAATAGAAGGGGGAACACAGAAAAGCCTTGGGGAGCAACTACATGTAGGGGGAATGATATAGATGATAAACAAACAAAATAGACTGCAGAGTACATTCTTTCAACTCCCTTCTATCTGATCCATCAGCCCTTCTATTCCTTCATCTCATCCTGATTTTGATGGTCATAAATATAGTTAGTAGCACATACACAAAATATTATTTCAAGATGGCTTCATTTTTACTGTGGCTTCAATTCATATAGACTTTAAACTGACTTTAAGAGATTGAGGGGTAGGGTTGGAAGGTGAAATATAGAAGGAGGTGCATCTTTAAAGAATTAAAATTAAAAATTAAAATATCAATGAACTGGAAACCAGGAAAAGGCAAATTTTAATTACCTGTAGATTTTCTACTGATTTTCATTAGTTAAAAGTAAATCATGAGAAACCAAGTCCATGTGGGTTATGAATTTAGTAACTAAACACTATCCCTTTAAATAAACTTGTAGAGTATGTCTTAGAATAAGGCAAATGAAGACTGTTTGAAACAACTGGCGATGTTTTAACCTACAGAAAATAAGATTTGGGAACATGGCCATTGAAGGGTTGTCCAATGGAAGAAGAGTTAGATTTATACTAGTTGTCTCTAAAGAGAACTAGAATCAAGTGACAGAAGGTATAGGGAGACAGGCTTTGTTTCAATATGAGGAAAAGATTTCTAATAATTAGAGTAAGGTTACCTTGGGAAATAAGATAATTCAATTCATCTAATTTTTACTGAGTATTTACTATTGGCAAGGAAGCATTCCAGGAGATGCTTGGGGTCAGTTGGCAGGGAAATTGTTTAGTGGACTCTGACAATTGGTAGGAGGTTGAACTAGATGACAGATACCTGGCTAGATGAATCCACAGAGGATGAAATTCAGTATCAGGGTTGAAGGTTCAAGCTCCATGTTGAATGACTTTTCATGAGAAATAATATGGTGGTAGCCAATAAAGTATTAAACTTTGGGACAGGAAGACATATTCAAGCTGGGCTTTGAATCTCACTATAGTTAGGCAAGTTCTTTAACTTTTCCAAATCTTTCTTTCTTCATTTTTAAAATGAGATCATCAGTCTTAATGATATCTAAGGTCCCTTCCAGCTCTAAATCTATGCTCTTAGGAACCTCTGAAGTCCCTTTTTACTCTGAGATTCTAAGATTCAGTCCTGTCTCCTTCATCTTCTAGGTTTACAATTCTAATAAATGATCATTTTTTGTAATGTAGCATTATTTAGAGGTTCAGCATGATAACAAAGGAGAAATTCAATTCTATTTCTTGGCATTTCAGTTCTCACTGAGTTCAATTAACCAGAAAATTTCCTGCTCTTAACATTCTGATAAACTTAAATTTTCTTTCATATTTCTATGCTAGAGATAGAGGGAAAAAGCTGTTTCCTTGTACTGAGATGAGACAAAGGCCAATTTTTGTTGTTTTTATTTGTTTTGGCATGGACCTTTGTTTGCTTTGGTTTGGAAACACCCAGTGAGGAAACTCCCTAATAGATCTGCAAAGATTTTGTAATTTAGAGTCTTAGAGAGTTGCCTGGGGGAACTTCTCAGGGTCCCAATACCAGTATGTTCCAGAGTAGGACTTGGACTCAGGCTAGCTCTCCCTCCAGTATGAAATATCACCTTTCCCATTAAAAAAAAAATCCAATAGCCTTTAAATATTTCCTTTTTGCTTTAATGCTGCTTTAAAAAATATATCACATTCCTTTCCAAAAGTATCCCCTCTCTTTTCCCTGTCCAATAAAATTTCCTCTTTACCAAAACTTAAAATAAAAAAAACAAAATAGTTCAGGAAAACTGATCCTTTGATAATATAGCACACACATAGTCCCCCATCTCTCTGATGAAAGGAATGAGGCATGTGCATTTTCTAACCTTTTTTTCAAGGTCAACCTTGTAAAATGAGGTGTACTGATAGGAGTTTGTTGTCTAGCTATGAATCATGGCACACCAGAATACTGAGGACCTGAAAATCAAAATCATCTATAAGGCAATAGAGAGGCACATGGAGCATGTAAGTTAGCTGTAACACATTGCAAAGAAAAAAATTAATGTGAATTACTGGGATAAAGAATGTCATAAAAATATATGAACAAAAAAAGAAAAAAAAAGATGGGCTGGCTATATGAGAATAGGGGATGGTAATAATAGCCAACATTCATGACACTTTCTAAGTTTTGCTAAACTTTACAATTATCTAATTTGATCCTTACTACAACACTAGGAGATAATATAAATGAGGAAATTGAGGCAAGTAGAAAGTTAATGAACTTGCCCTGGGTCACCCAGCTGGTTAAGTGCCTGAGGCCAAACTTGACTCTAGGCCTAGTGTTCCTATCTACTGTATCACTCAGAAACCACAGTAACAGATTGGGTAACCAGTGGGATAACCAATGGACAGTGTGTGTCCTTCATTGAAAAATCAAGGAAAACCCCCAGTAGGTTAGGTGTGTACCTTATGATGAGCTTATGGGAAGATATAGACAAGAATCATAGGATGGGAGGCCATGTATGGGATGAGATTTAGATCACTGCAATGAATATCCACATCCATTTAGCTCAGCTCCATCTGAGTATTTCAATATTCCTCTTTCTCTATGAAAGTCTTCCTTCCTTCCTTCCTTCCTTCCTTCCTTCCTTCCTTCCTTCCTTCCTTCCTTCCTTCCTTCCCTCTCCTCTCTCTTTTTCTTTCCTTCCTTTTTCTTTCTTTCTCTCTTTCTCTCTTCTTTCTTTCCTCTCTTTGTTTCTTTCCTATATTCAAGCATGAAATAGATAATAAACTACACCTAGAAAAATTCCTCCATCATTTTTAATCTATTTGCCTAAATGACTAATCCTTCTTAAGCGTTACTGTTAATCACTTCCAATTTATGGTTTACCTGACCTGGTAAAGTTGAATAGCAAACTCTATCTGGAAAATGCAAAGAGGTATCCATCTGGCTTTATGTGGACTGGACTTAAAATGTAAAGAGAACAGTATTAAAAATGATGGATTTTAAATCTTCTAGTT
This sequence comes from Monodelphis domestica, assembly GCF_027887165.1. NCBI lineage: Eukaryota > Metazoa > Chordata > Mammalia > Didelphimorphia > Didelphidae > Monodelphis > Monodelphis domestica. The sequence continues at coordinate 99,479,300 of NC_077232.1, forward strand.
CATCCTGATGACCTCTGAGAGCCATTTGAAATCTAAACTATCTCAAAGGGGAAATGTGTAAAATATAAACTGAAACTGGACATTTTGGTTTATATCTTACACTAGAATTTCATGTTTGGGGGGACCTAGAAATACTTCTGGGGACATAAATACAAAATATCAAGGGAGGACATTATATCTTCACCTTCTATCTACAACTATCACTGACTGACTGAGTTATCAATCAAATAAAGTCAGGTTTGGAACGAGCTTTGGAAATTATCTAGTCCAAATTCTATGAGATCACTATTCATCTTTAGAATAACCCCAACTGGGGTTCATCTAGTCTTAGCTTGGAAACCTCATCATCACACTCTCATCAAAAGTTTTTATTGGTTGTTCAGCTAGTCTGGTTAACTTGATGCTAATTGATTGGTTAGAAGTATCCCATGGTATGAAGAGGACAGTGACAAGTAAGATCAGAAGGGACTAAAGTTGTGGCACCACTCACAAGAGGCTTTGAGAAATAGAGATTTTAAAAGTTTCTAAGTCCTTCACAGACCTAAAGCAACAGACTTGGAGGAAAGGCACTTCAGTGGACACTGTCTAATCCTATTCTGGACGAGGAATTTCCTGCATGGTATACCAGACTAGTGGGCATCTGGCCCCTGCATGAATAATTTTAAAAGCATTTATTAAGCACTTTCTATATACAAAGCACTGTGCTAAGTGCTGGAGTCACAAAGAGAAAAATAAGACTGAAGAAGTTCACATTCTAATGGGGGAGATAACATCAGCTGTTATCAGATAACATTTGTACTACATCCTAAAAATCTTACAGTTTTTAGGGCATAGTGGCAAAACAGACAATAATACGTTTTCCTTAATGTCTCATCCACTGATAAAATCATATCCATTTCTGATGTTGAACCATTTGACAATACCAAGTTTGTTTTTAAGAACTTTATATTGTGGGTCTTAAGTATATTATTGGGTACAATGCACTTGGGTGTAGAGTCCTGAGTTGTCTTCTTCAGAGTCCAAGACAGGCAGTGGTCAAGATGTTTAGTTTGCCTAAAGCCTTTCAGTGAAAGGAGACAAATTCCTAGTGACCAAATTCCATCTTGAACCGACTCTGTGTTAGACTGGGTCAGATTATACTTTGCAAGGATTATAAAATGAAGAAATTTAAGTTCTAGGGAAAATGTTTCAAGTGTGATTTGAACACATCACCGAAATACAATACTAAGTTAATTGTAAGAATTCAGCTCAGTTATTTCACTGAATCTTCCTGGGAACTGAATAATTTGATCCATGTGAGAAATTGCTATAGAACACAATAGTTGTAAAACATGTTACATAGTAATAAATATAGCCAAAATAGAACCTATATTATAGTCTTTTATCCATTATAAGTAGCAGAGTAAGGTTTTCATAAATACTTACTGAATGATTAATAATAATAATATATAAATATTTTTTAGGGTTTATGAAACACTTTTAGTTGTTCATTCATTTTTAGTCATATCCCAATCTTCATGACCCCTTTTGGGCTTTCTTGACAAAGATATTAGAGTGGTTTGCCATTTCCTTCTTTAACTCATTTTGCAGATAAGGAAACTGAGGCAAAGAGGGTTCAGTGAGTAGTCCAGAGTCACATGAGTGTCTCAGGCCAGATCTGAACTCAGGAAGGTGAGTCTTCGTGACTCCACATCTGGCACTCTATCTACTATACTATGTCAATTACCTGTCCCTTACAAAGCATTTATTTGCAAAAAACCTATTTTGGCAGTACTAGGAGTATTAATATAAGTAGACTACATAGGAGACAAATGAGTTACAAAGAAGATAAGACACCTGCTAAAGTCATCCAGATAGTAAATATTGGGAACTTTCGGTCCTGGACTTTTACCCAGGAAAATACCAAAGAATAAACCAAAACAATGGCTAGCATTTTTAGAAAGCAAGACTATGGGGACCTTGAGTATTGGTAATTTGCTAAGGGTCCCATGAGAATGCACAGCTAGCCAGGGACTAGAACAAGCATCTTGACATCCAATATTCTTTCCATTACACCAGGCTGCCCCCGATGAAAACTTATTAAAAAGTCCTTTGGACCATATTCATTATTGAGGCATCTGAAATAATGACATCTTTCTCAATGAGATCTTTCTTAGGTTATGATGAATTACCCAGCAATCACCCCAAATAATGAAACCCCAGTTTCACTAAACAATCTCATCTTGGGCATATTCTCTTGCTTCACTTCCAGATAGAGTTCTAGTCCTGGAGTTATCATGAATAACCAAGTTCAAATCTGGATTCAGACATTTAGTAGCTGTGTGAGTCTGGAGCTTGGGGGTCACATTGCCTTAGTTTTCTCACTTCTAAAGTGGGGATAGTAAAAGGCACCTACTTCTCAGTGTTGTTGTGAGGTTCAAATAAAGTAATAACTTCAAGGGGCTTAACACAATGCCTGATCATAGAGCCTATATGAATGCTTAATCTAATTCCCTTCCCTCCTCTCTTGGAGAATTACCTTAAAGACTCAGCTCAAGAGCTAACACCTGGATGGGACTTTTCCTGATTCCCCAGTTGTCAGGATTCTCTCTCCTCCATATTTCTTTGTTTATATTTTTCACTTACTTGTTTGTGCATGCATTGTTCCTCTCTCCCCCCAGTAAGAATGTAAGCTCCATGAGGGCAGTTGCTCCTAAATTGTTGTCTTCTTAGCCCCAGAACCTTTCAGAGAGTCTGGCACACAGTAAGGATTAGGGAAATGCATTTGGGTTGAACTGAATTACAACTCCATGTGCCCCTAAGGAAAGGGAGCTCTTTCTTTCAAAACAGTTTTCCTATCTGTTTTTCTGGTAAAATTTCTGTGAATTTAATATGGACTCTTGAATGGAAAGTTCCTACTAACAACAGTAACAACTATTTTTAAAGAGTTTCTGTCTCCTAATTCTACACAGAATTGTTTTTCTTCCACTGGAAATAATATGCTCAAAGGGTTTATAATGAAGAGTCTTATTCCCTTTTATTCCCACATGCAAATAAGTCCTCCCTTTGATGTGAAGGGCAGTTCCAGCTGTAGATGGCAGAACTAACCCAGCTAAGAGTTTCCCATCTTTCAGCCCAACTTGTTCTGAAGCACCATCCAGTTAGGCAAAGTCATTGTGTGTACTGAGCCTTTGGAATGAAGGAGGAAACAAGGTGGGGCTGTTAGCATGGCAGTGAGTAGCCCAATACTTCTAGAGCAGGGTTCTTAATTCATTTGGGGTTATTTGGTAGTCTGGTGAAGGTTATGGGCCCCTTTTCAGAATAATCTTTTGAAATGCATAAAAAAATGCGAAGGATTACAAAGGAAATGGACCATGTATTTTGAAATACCATTTTAAACATATTAAAAAAAGTTCATGGATCCCGGATTAAAAGCCCAGTCTAACATAACCAGCATTTATTAAGTGTACTATTGCACTAGTCACAGGGAACACAGAGACAAAACAACAACTGTTCCTACCCTCAGGGAGCGTAGATAAAATATGGAAATAGATGAATTTAATAAACAAGATCACGTGAGTAGGGAGAAAGGGAGACAGAGAGAGAGAGAGAGAGAGAGAGAGAGAGAGAGAGAGAGAGAGAGAGAGAGAGAGAGAGAGAGAGAGAGAGAGAGAGAGAGAGAGAGAGAGAGCACATTGACTGACAGCTAGGGGAATTAGGAAAGGCTGCTCCCAAAAGGTATAAGAGATAAAGAAGAGGTAGGCAAACCACCAGTGGGTCTGACCAGCTACAAAACTGTTCTGTGAAAGTCAACTAGCCCCAAATAAAAGCAGCAACATGAATGGTGTAGGGAATTGGATGGTGGCTGGGGAGGGCCTAGAAGCTTTATTATAATTCAGCTTGATCTCCTCCAACAGAGAACTGATATTAATCACTTAGAACCAGAGAAAATGGTAGAGGGCTGTGAGAGATTTATAGCTTTGCATAAATAAAACAAAAAAAATCTTTGAAATTGGAGGAGGACTGCATACAGAAATTTTGTACTAGTGAGGCCTTAGAAATGGTTATGGGAAACATAAAAATACAAACAGCTGGAAGGGGGAGGACTTCCAGCTGAGTCCAGGCATCCCCCAATGGGATACTGCCCCCAAATGCCCTTTTGTGGTTACAGCCCTGAATTGGAGTATTGTTCACTGCCAAATGCCCTGTTAGACCTCAGCAGTAAACTTATACCTGGCAAATGGCTGTATAAATCTCATAAGGTTCAATGCTTTTTTAGGCTCAGTTATGCTCCACAAAGGTTCTGATTTTGTTTTCTGGACTTGTGGTCTTTATTCCCTAACCCAAACATTGTAATTTTTATCACAAAATATGAAAATGAAAAGAAAATGTCTTTTAGACTTGGTTCTCCAATGATAAGAGTTTATTGCATGGTCCTGGGTTCTATACTCTGGTCCTAACTCTGCCAATTTCAGGACTGGGTACCATAGTACAGGTGAGGCATTTAGAAGGTGCTGAGTATTTAGAGAAAGATTAACAGGGATAATGAAAGGCCTCAGGACTATGACAGTCAAGAATTGTCTCAAGGAAATAGGAATATTTATTCTGGAGAGGAGAACACCACTCTACTAGGGGTAGGGCATGATAATGGTCTTCTGGTCTTCTACCGTTTGGTGGATTTTCATGTGGAAAGGGTAGAACAAGTAATAATGTATGGAAGTCATAGAAGCTTGAGTGCTAGAATGGAAACGTTTCTAACAATGAGAACTTTACCAAAGTAGAATGGGATGCTTTAGAGGTATAGCAGGTACCCTCCAGCTTGATCTTTATTATTTGTTATTGTTTTTTGTTCCTTCCTTTTTTCAGTTGAATGACTCTTCATGACACTTTTTGGGGTTTTCTTGGTAAAGATATTGGAATTTCCTTCTTCAGCTCATTTTGCATATGAGAAAACTGAGGCCAACAGGGTTAAGTGACTTATTTAAGGTAATATAGCCAGCAAGTGTTTAAGGACACTTTGGATGGGATCTTTGGGTGAAAGTCAAATGACCTCTTATTGGTGTCCTGGGGAGAGAATTCTTAGGTGTAGTTTGGAGTAGATTGAACTTTGGAGGTTTGTGTGAACTTCATGGTTCTTTCCTTTCCTTTCTCTAGATCTCAGTTTCCTCATTTGTAAATCCAATGGATTTGACTAAATGATCTTTAAGCTTTCTTCTCTAAAAATATCATGATTCTATAATACATTGTATTGTGAAATCAACTTTTAATCTTTGTTAGTAGTAGTCTTTTCTCCCTTACCAGACTGTAAGAACCTAAAGGGAAAAAATAATTTTAAATTCATATTTGTTTCTTCCATAGCATCTAGTATAGTGCCTACATGTAAGAGGTCTCGGAAGGTCAATGAATGAATGAAAGAGACAAATGATTTTACTAGATTGTTAGCCCCTTGAGGATAAGAACAGTTCCATTCATTTCTGTAGCTTCTATAGATCCTGACAGTACCTTGCATATACCTGAAGGAAGTTTGTTGGACTGGAACCCACTTTTGTTTGGGGTCTTGACTTTGTTACTTATACCCATATGTCCTTGGGCAAGTCATTTAAATAGTCCAGGACTTAGTTTTCTCATGTGTAAAGTGAAAGGACTGTACTAGAATATGCCTTTTAGCTGGAAAATTCCCTGATCCTATGTATGACCTTAGAGCCACAGTTTTCCTTTTTTAGAGAATTATTCTTCGCATTCTACCCAGAGAGAGTCATATACATAAACAATTACCAATGCCATACAATTCTTGGCACACTTAGTCAAAACTCAAGGAACATAAATGTGCTGTAAGCTCCTTGATAACCACTTCTCTTGGCACTTAATTAATGTTAATAAGACTTTAGTCTGTGAGGTCTCTGAGAGCAAAAATTATCTTTTGCCTCACTTTGCATCCCCAGCACTTAGCACAAGATTTGGCTTGTACTCTTTGGCTTGTCTGACTCTTTGTGACCTCATTTAGGATTTTCTTTGCAAAGATACTAGAATGGTTTGCCATTTCTCCTTCTCCATTTCATTTCACAGATGAGTCCCTGAGGCAAACAGGGTTCTGTGACTTGCACAAGGTCACAGAGCTACTAAGTGTCTGAGGTCAGATTTGAACTCAGGAAGATGAATCTTTCTGATTCCAAGCCTGGAATCCATTGCATCCATCAATCCATTGCAAGCCTTTATCCATTGCATCCCCTTTTAATAAACAGGTGTTTAATAAACACCTGTTGAATCTGTCAATGAAGTACATGAATGAATTAATTCTTTGAACCTAGAATTTTGCTAGATCTGAATTTAGAATATGGAAACTTAGCTGGGATACCTTGCCATTGAGTCATCCTTGGATTAACAGATAAGCCCTTTGTGGCCTCACATGCATTATTGTATCTGGGATCTAGCATAGAAGGTCACTATTTCAGTTTTTTTCTCATAAAAAATTAAGTTAAACCAGGTAACCTCTGTGGGTCTTTTTAGCTTTGGAGTTAGGAGCCTATAGACCTATGATCCTAAATGAAATGTCCAACTATTAACATGAATTACACTATCTCTAAAAATCAGAGTGCAGGAGGAATAGAAGTAGGGACTAGATCGGTATTTTCATTGCTATTGGAATGAACTCAATAGACTCTCAAGGAATCCAGGTCCATACCTTCTCTGCAATTTATAGTCTCAGAGAATTGCCTAGAGCAATGAAAAGTAAAGTGATCTGGCTAGGATCACATAGCTAGTTGGTATCAGAAGAGAGACTTGAATGTGTGAGTGTGTCTTCAGTGATTAGGTATTCTTACTAGCTTGTCTATTGAAAAATGTAACCGACTTTGTGTATCTGGCAAAAGGTAATTTTGTAACAGTTTTTAAATGGCAAAGGAAGCCTTTACACAAGTGCCTTTTGGTGGCTAAAAATGAATTTGAAAGGAAAGGTGAGATGATGAAGATTCGAGTTCATTGTGTCGGAAGGAGAGGGTACTCCTCTTAAGGGCCATTTATGATATGATCTGATAGTTTAAAAATGGAAAAATTTAAATATGAATTCTTTAAGAAATCCAAATCATTATCACCCAAAGATTGGCACAAATAATATAAATGCACACATGCAGTCACACATACAACAATTCAGCTTTAAAGAGTAGAGAACAAGAGAGAAAAAATAAATCCTTTTACTTTGACAATATCTCCTACTCTTCCAAAATATGAGATGATTATTTGAATTTATTTCCTGATGGGATTAAAATTAGTCATCAATTTCAGAGCATCCTATCTATTTTTTTAAAATTCATTCAGGGGATAGTTTTCTTCTTCTCAGTTGTTTTTTGAACTAATTATATTTGTGGATGGAAAGTTGATAATCAAAGTATTTCTTATTATTAAAGGTTGGAAATGGTGATAGATCATGGAAGAATAAGCCCATTCCCAACGAGTTTAACCCTCTCAGGGTTTGTGCAGGCATATGGGTTTTCTTTTGGAGTGCAATTCAGTAATGTCCAATGGGCAACCAAGAAACATTTGCATTATCTGCCTAAGAAGGCTAACCTGAGGACAATACTGTGTAATTCTTAAAGCTGATAGAAATGGAAGTCACTGTGTGGTGTAATAATACTGGATTGGGAGGCAGAAGAGACTTGGATTCAAAGGAAATTATTATTGTTGTTATTGCTGTTGTTGTAAGTAATTAGGGGAAGCTTCAGAGATATCAGGCTTGAAGCTAATGAGATTACCACAAATTATCACAGAATCACAGAATCAAAAGAGACCTCACTAGACTGAGGAATCCCCTTTTCTGTGTCTCCTAGAAGGCCACTGATTGAAGATCTCTAATCACTGTGAATCCATTATTTCCTGAGGTAGGCCATTAGACATTTGGATAGCTCTAATTATTCTCAAAATTTTCCTTTCAATTAGTCAAATTTCCCCTCTCTGAAACTTCCACTAGCTGTTTATAGTGAATATGGGAAAAAAAAACTGGAGAAAAATTAGATTGGATATATATATATATATATATATATATATATATATATATTTTTTTTTTTTTTTGGTGGTGGTTGGGAATGGGATACAGGAAGACATTTGAAGTTATGGTAAGAAATTCTTGCCCCAACTCATAAAAGTTGTTGCCACAATGCTAACCTATGACACTAAATACCTGGGACTTACTCTTTGATAAAGGAAGAAGGAAAATATAGCCTGTTTAGCCTTCACTAAAAATGGCGGCCACTTCAAATATCCACCTTCCCTTTCATAGTCTGCTAAACCCTAGAGATCAACTCTGTGGGATTCTTAGAAAGAAAATACACCTGGCAGGGAAAAGTCAGCAAAAAAAAAGCACCATAATTAATAGATAGTATTTAGTGGGCTGTAATTATTTATCTACCTTTATGCAAGGTACAATACATAAAATTTGAGGTGTAATATATAAGTATAATACATAGGATATAATACATAAGCTTTGAAACCCAGAATTGCTGTTTGCTACCTCTATGGCCTTGGGGAAATCTTTTTACTTTTCTGGGTTTCAGCTTCCTATGATGTCAAATGTGGGGATTAGACTAGATAGGACCTCTAAATAATCTTCTAACTAAATTCTATAATCTCTGCTCTCAAGGAGCTTATTCTACTCATTCATGTACAAAGTGTACACGAAGTGACCCTATATAAATGCATTACAGCCCTTAAAGCACAAAATATGAGTGCTATCAATTCAGGACTGAGAATTACCAATAAGGGACCAGAATAGTCAGGGAAGGCTGTGCCGAAGGTAGGAATTTAAATGGGCTTTGTAATCAAGAGAATACTACAGATTTCAAAATGGACAGGGGCCTTTGGGGTCATCCAATACAACTCCCTAATTTTACAGATGAGGAAATTCACCCTTAGAGTTGTAGTCAGTCAGTTGGTCAAACAAGCATGCATAGAGCACTCACTGTGTTGGGCACTGGACTAAGTGTTGAGGATGCAAAGAACAGTAAAAATATCATCCCTGGCTTTACAGAACTCACGTTCTAAAGGAAGAGACAATGTGCAAAAAATGACATGTACAATACACAGTATAAATTGAAGGTAGTTTCAGAGGCAAGGAACAAGCAGAGTGGGAATGGGTAAAGAAGGTAGAAGAAGGACAATCAATAAAGATCTTCTCTAGATGGCAGGATTTGAAGTGACTTGTCTAAGGTCACACACACAGGTAGTTGTCTGAGCCAGGATTTGGATCCAATTTCTCTGACTTCAGATCCAACATGTCTTTTATTAGTTCTACCCTTAATGAAAGTATTTTGTATAGTAGAAAACATATTCTTAGACTTAGAGATGAGAGACCTGAATTCACCCCCAGCTCGCTATGTATCTAGGGGCAAGATGTTTTCCTTCCCTAAGGCTTGGTATTCTTAGGTTTAAAATAGGGATAATAACATTAACTGTAACTTATTTGGGTATTGTGAGAAAGGAAGTTCTTAAATGTTCCCATCCTATATAGAAGTGGAGTGTAATTCTTAGCATGATTAAGGTACCAGAAGAATCTCCCAAAGCTTCCAAATTGGCACCCATTAGGACAATGACCACATAGTGCTATCTTATCTATGCTTTTCAAGAAAATAGCTCAGCCTTGGTGACCAAAATGAAATTGTTGGGTCACAGCTATCTTGACTCATCTTTGTTAACTGCTTATACCTGATGCCATCTTCTTTTTTAATATATATTGTTTTAACTTAGAATTATACCCCAGAGATGCTTCCTCTTTTATGTCTAGTCCTGATCACACTTCTCTAGTTCATTATCTCCAAGCCACTAATCTTCAAATCACTTAAAAGTTGTATATAAGAAAATGTATTCTCCCTCTAGGTTTATTCATTACAGGGATTTAGTAATCATTTGGAGCACTGCTCAGCTCAACTCTCATCCTTTCCCTTCCCCAGGTATCCCTCAGGTAGTGAGACAGCTGACTCAAAAGGTACGGAGAGTTTTTCCACTTTTATTGCATATTTTAGATTGATAATCAGAATAACTGCATCAATTCAGAGTTCCACCAACAGTGCATAGTGTGCTTGTTACTCCACAGCTCCTGCTACATTAACTATTCCCATGTTTTTTAGTCATCTGAGAAATAAGAGAGGTGGGACCCCTGTTGTTGAGTCCTGTCCAACTCTCTGTGACCCCACTACTGGAGAGATTTGCCATTTCCTTCTCCAGCTTATTTGACAGATGAAGAACTAAGGCAAACAAGGTTAAGTTTCTTGCCTAGGGTAAGTGTCTGAGGTCAGATTTGAACTCATGAAGATGAATCTTCTGATTCCAAGCCCATTGCTCTATCCTATCTGCCTGGGATGGGACTAGATGATCTTTAAAGTGTCTTCCAGTTCTGCTCCTCTATAGAGTTTCAAGATTCCTTCTAATTTGATAAATGATTACCCTTTGAACAACCTCTAAACAGCCATATCTGGTGCATAGTTGGTTCTTTAAAAATGCTTATTAACTTGGAAGAAAAAAAAGTACTCTGAAGGTACCCACTGTGATCACACAAGAGAAAATCCTATCCAACAAATAAGGACGAATCTTCTTCCTGCCTGGTTATGGCTAACTTTTGTAAGTATTCTGATTTTCCCCCCAATGAGTCAACTGTCTGTTTACTTATGGTGAGGTAAGTTAAACACTAACATTTATAAATGGACCCTTATACTCTTAATCCTACAACTAAGGGGATTTGGATATGGTCCTTGGGAGTTGCCAGAAGCAGTTTAGTAAGAACATGGCTGTCTTGTTTCTGTAGTTATAATCCCCACTGAACAGTAAACAAGTTGTTATTCTTTCCTTGTGCAGTTTGGCTATTTTTAAGTATCCACAGAGCATTAGAGCACGAAGTAGCTTTTCCCTGAGGCTGTTACCCAGACCAGGTTCGGCTGCATAGCCCTTAGAACCTGGAGCCTCTGTCCTAGATTGAATTACTCAGAGCCCAGACATATATGGAGGCTTCTCTGTGTTCCGCCATTTGTGCCTGTCAGTGATTTTGTGTTTTGTGTGACCCAACACACAGGCGTGATCTTTCAATAATGTAGTATTTAGCAGCTCAATTATTCCCAAGCTTCATAGCTCATGATGTTCCCACAAATCCTCCTATCAGCAGCCATTTTGTTTCCTGGCAAGAGCTGCTGGAAGAGAAACTGGGTTCATTTCAATGAGAGAAAAGCTTAAAAAAAAAAAAAAAGGTTTTCCAGAGCAATTGTGGAAGTCTGAGATTCCAGAAATTCCAATACAAAGGGCCCGATTGTCTAATTTCATAATAGGCTGCAGTCTTATAGTCTCTTACACACTTAATACTTAATATTTTCCTCATATGTGGTTATTAAAGAGGACTTAGAGCCCCCAAACGGTGAATGAGATTCTTACTTTTTGGAAATGTTAAAATCATTTTACAACTGTTAGTAAATGACTCAATGTTTTAAGTATCCAAAGAAAAGCTGCTGTTTCAGTAGAGGTCTCAGATCTGGCTTCTAAGAGACCCAAGACTCAAAGCTAGGTCTCCTAATGCTCCTATCCTTTTTGTTGCTTTCTCTGCTCTCAGCTAATCCAGTTTTGCCATTAGTGCCTGCCTACTACCTCAGATCATTCACTTTACCTGTCTGGGTCTCAATGTCGAAGGGAATGGATTATATGACTTCTGAGTTCTCTCCCAACTCCAGATCTATGATCATTTGCCTCAGCATAGTGGTTTGTTTACAATGTTTTTGGCACAGACACACCAAGTAAGGGTGTGTAGACATCTGGATAGATTTGATGGCTCCAGCAGGCTATCTTTAGCACATTGCAACACCAGTCTTCTTCCTCAATTCACAGAGGTTTGGACATCTTCTTTCTCTGTTTAGAACACTGACATATGCTAAGAAGTTGTTTGATACTTCCCCAAGCTCAGTAGACTTATTGATTAACTTTAGGGCTAACTGTTCACCATGTATGCTTCTATATTTTGTGTGTTTAATAATGCTCTATCTGTATCATGGCTGAAGCCTGTTGTTAGTTTAGAATGTAATTTTCTGAAGTGCCTGGACCACATCATAGGCCTGGTCTAGCCTAGCTTGGTGCATGGAGCAACAAGACACACAATAAATATTATTTGATGGCTAGCATTTGGCTGTGGGGCTCCTTTGAGTCGTACATTATTCATGCATGGCTCTTCAGAACCAGAACAAGGTCAGGAGTGGAGGATGAGTGTAGTAGGGTGAAGAAGACAGTCTGGAAGAGATTTGCTTGGGGAGAAATTCAGAGGGTGGGAGATGATTTGTAAAGGTCAAGGAAAAAGGGCAGAAACTCAGAGATACCACAAGGGAAACAAGTAGCACTGAAGTCTAAAGAGAAAGGAGAAAAATATCTTTAAGTAAATGAGAACCTGGAAATTTACTTAGATGTCAGCCAGGGAGCTCTGGAAAAGTGACTTTTTTCTCTGGTGTTTCAGTCAGATTGAATTCTTTACCATTTATTGAGCTCAGCCTTCTATCTCCTGCCTCCATGGGCTTTTGCGCACAGGATCCCCCTACTAGGCCTAGAATAAATTCCCTCCTCATCTTGATTTCTTCAAATCCTTAGTAGCCTTCCAGTCTCAGTTCATGTTCTACCTGCAGAAAACCTATCCTGATCTCCCATTTCTCCCATTTATTCTCTCTCTCTGTCTCTCTGTCTCTCTGTCTCTCTGTCTCTCTGTCTCTCTGTTTCTCTGTCTCTCTGTCTCTCTCTCTGTCTCTCTCTCTGTCTCTCTCTCTGTCTCTCTCTCTCTCTCTCTCTCTCTCTCTCTCTCTCTCTCTCTCTCTCTCTCTCTCTCTCACTTTCTCTGTCTCTGTCTGTCTTCACTACCCCTCCACTTCCGTTCTCCTTTTCCTCTCTCCTCTTCAAAGACAAATAACAACTTAATTCTTGAGGGTATGAAGTGTTCAAAAATGTTTTGTTTTTAGTAGGAGTGGATGGGTTACTTCTGGAGGAACACTTCTGCCACACCCTGTTTCCTAATCTCTGACTCAGAAATGCACTGAGATGTGAATTTGAGGTGTTAAAAATTTGTTGTTGCACCTTTCCCTTGAGGCAGCTTGACATCTTGATTACACATCTTATGCTTATCTTTTTAAAATAAAAAGTATTGTGGACTCTAGAAGAGTCTTACAGCTTGTGATTCTTTATGTTCTTCTTCTTTCTAGCAACAATGTATGCCAGATGCTTTCCCATCTACCTTTCCTTTTTTTTTCTTAATTAAAAAAAAAAAACATTCAGCAAAAGACCACTAATTTTGGAGCCAAATGCACATAGGCTTAATGCCCAGTATTAGTGACCTAGGACAAGTTAGCTAGATTTTCTGAGTCTCCGTTTTCTTATCCATAAAATGGGAGTAACAATATTTATACTACCTGCCTTATACAGTTGTCATAGAAAAAGCATACTGTAAAATATTGAGCTTTATATGTACATGCAAGCTATTATTATGCTCAGTACTCATCTTCTGTCCTGACCCTGTCTTCTCTTATCCTCTTCCCTTCCTCTCCTCTTCTGTCTCCCTCCTTTCCCGACCTTACTGTAGTCTTCTTTCCTCATCCTGTCCTTTCCTCCCCTTTCTCTGTCCTTTCTTCACCCTGCCATCTCCTCTTCCTGTCCCTTTCTTTCCTTTCCCTTCCTCCTTCTCTTCTCCTTATTTTTTATCCTTTTCTCTCCTTTTTTTTAAAAAAAACCCTTACCTTAGGATGAATTCTATGTATTGATTCCAAGGCAGAAGAGTAGTAAGGGGGTTAAGAGAATTGCTGAGGGTCACAAAAATAGGAAATGCTTGAGGTCAAATTGAACCTGAGCATCTAGTCCCTAAGCCTGGCTCTCAATCCACTGAGCCACCTAGCTCCCTACTCTCCTTTCTCTCCTCTCCTCACCATTAGAATGTAAGCTCCTCTAGGGCACCAACTGCTTTTAAAAAAAAAATCACTGTAGTTCTTAGAACAATCCAAAACACCCAAGAAAGGCTTAACAAATGACTTTTGAATTTAACTGAATTAAAAGAGATCATTTGCATAATTCCTCATCCAATGAAGGCATTTCCTTCTCCAATATCTTTGAACAGTAATGAGTTCATCCTCTGCTTCTTATATATTTCACCTTGGAGTGATCCTGAACACTTGCTAGACTTGGGGGATTCTTGATTCTCTTTTTGTGTCATAGATCTCCTTAACAGTTTAATGAACCCTTCTCAGGATCATATTTTAAAATATAAATAAAATGAAATAAATAGGCATACTAAGGAAAGCAATTCTACTGAAATACAGTCATCAACCTGTTTTGGAAACAAGTTCATAGATACCAGGTTAAGAACTTCTGTTCTCCATTAAAGGAATCTTGATTTGGTCACTCCATCCCTTTGGTTGGCCATGAGGGAAACTTTCTGGTATTTTCAATTATCGAAAGCTGGTCCAATTGGCAGAGTTAAAACCAGGTGCTTTCCAGCAGGAATATCAGGGGAAACATCTTCCCAGAGCCAAAACCTCTCTCTGTTCACCAAATTAGGGCTCATTTCCAGTCTACTATAAAGGAGTATGTAGGAATTAAGAGAAACACAGACTATTAGAATAGAAAAGAACCTTGGAATAATCAAAGCTGACCTCTACAAAGCACTTTAAGAATGACAAGAATTTGATGTATTTAATAATTTTATATTTTAGCTGATACAATCATTCTGTAAGGTAGATATTCTCATTTCAAAGCTGAGAAAGCCAAAGTGCAGGATTTATCTAAAGTCTCTCATAATTAATAAATGCCAGGGCCAGAATTTGAACTCAGGTCTCTCTCAATTTCAAATCCAGTGCACTTAAAGTTCTTTTAATTTTCTTCAATGTTTTACTTGACATAGTAATAGGAAAATAGGAAAACTTTGTCTTCACTCTTATTAATGATAGTTTTCAGGCTCACTGGGATATGGCTTTTCTTATATCCACAGCTAGCCAATAGCAGAACTCAAACAAAAACTTCCTTCTTTGACCTGTATAAATATCATGGGATCATAGATTTAGGTCTAGAAAGGAACTTAAAAAGTTATTGAATCTTTCCTTTAACTAATAAAAGACACTGAGATACAGAAAGTGACTTGGCCCAAGGCCATATAGGTAGTAAATGGCAGAATCAGGATTTCGAGTCCTGGTACTCATTTTGATGAGTTCGAATCTGACCTCAGACACTAGCTGTGTGACCCTGAGCAAGTCACTTAACCCTCTTTGCCTCATTTTCATTTATAAAATGAGTTGAAGAAGGAAATGGCAAACCACTACAATATCTTTTCCAAGAAAACCCCAAATAGAGTCAAAAAGACTTAGAAACTACTGAAATGACTTAACATCAATAATGACTCTGATGCTAAATCCAGCACTTTCTGCTTATAATTTGGTCTCTTCCTTCCCAAGTGGCACACACACTTCCTGCTTATCACAGTTTCATTGCCCTGAGTCAGTTCTCTGAATATCTCAGCAACAAGGCTAAGGCCATGATATAAGATTCTCTTTGGGGACTGAGATCAGGGATAATCTTCACCAGCCTTATCAACACCATCCTTATCAATTACACCTCACTTTGTAGTCTAACACCAAAATTCCTACTGATAGCAGTGAGTTTCAGCTCTTTGGTAATGTGGTTGAGGACTACTTTTTGGGTTGTTCTCCTTGGAAATCTGTAGCAAGCAGACCTCCTCATTCTCCAGCATAAGAATCAGCTTTGGAAATATTCATTCTTTTGTATCTCAAACTCTCTGTTAAAATCCTGAGTATTGGCTGAAAAGCTGTAGCCCCAAATATGGAAAGGGAGAAGCCTTACAGGTTTGCCTGACTGCTTTTTGATCTCAAATTCCTTTGATGGTCTCAGAGGTGAAATATGAATCAATATGTTTGGGCTATATACCCCCAAATGCGGTTGCTAGCTTCCTTCTGCTTTTGTGCCCTGATGGAAAATAGTGGTGTGATTCTCAAAAGCAGTGTCGACCTCCCTTTTCCATGCTCATCCCCCAAACACTGCCTCATGGGCTCTGGCCTCTTTTCTTTATTTATCTTGACATGATCCAGCACAATTAAGGTCTTTACTTCTTGTACATGGCTTTAAAAATCTAAACAACTAAGGGAGAGTTCTCAGGCTGGCCTCATTTCAAAATAAGTTCTCCCTTAATTACTCCCTTTCAAATGCCAGACGTGGGTGAGTCACTTTTATTTAGCTACCTACCCAGCAACTCCAGTCCCAATAGTATCTTTCGGAAACAGCCCAGGAAAGGTCGATTTCCCCATCCTCCTTCTTCGTCCTCCTCGATCCTGTGTGATGTGCTGGAATGACATTTCCTTCCTCTCCCCTTCACCAAAAGGCAAACAGCCCATTACTCAGGAGTCTGAGTCAAATCCTAACACCTGATATGCCTGATATGTAAACTGTGCGCCTTTCCATTTTTGCAACAATGAGACCTTATCGGTTTAGCTGCTTTTCATTTTGATTAGAAAAATGCAGCCACTATCGTTCTTCACCTGTGTCCTTGGCAGCTCCCTCAGGTTCCGATGGATTCTCAAATGTTATTTGTCTTGTTCAAACTACTTGAGATCCAAAACAAATCACGGTGTAAGGTTAAAAAAAAATAAAAACCAACCCAACAACTCAAAAAATCTGTGTGAAGACATATCTACACACTCATTCATACTCCCTCAACCAGGACTGCTTAAAGGATATTTCCAGGCTGCCATACTTCAAGCTTATTAAAATCAAGACAAAAGTTGAAGGGCGCTTTCTGGCCGGGCTGCTTATATAAAGCAAGCACGCATGTGGCAATATGTTAAATGGCACACATAAAAGACATGACAATCAGTAAGCTTTCCTTCCTTGTGGGGCCCCTGTTCAGAGAGGTAATGTGAAACATGCTGGGTTTGGAGTCAGAGGACTTGGGTTTAATCTCTGCTGTGCTATTTGAGAGTTTCCTGTCAGGGATGGAGATCTGGGATACTTTTTACTAGTTTTATCCATCCTATCTTATCAACCACAACTTCTTAGGCTGCCCTCAAAGTGCTCCCTGATGAGAGGCATTTAGATCTCTTTAGTATTTATCTAACTGACTCTTTTCTTCTAAGCTCCCTGTGTGACCATGGACAAGTCACTAAACCTTTGTCTCCATCTCCTTATCTATTCAAAGGAGGGGGTTGGATTTGGTGATCATCAAGGTCCCCTTCAGATGTAAATCCATGATTCTGTGATCCAGTTATCTCATCAAATTTGGGTTTAAGAAGTCACAATTCTGAGGGACTTATGAGAAAGATCACTATCCACATCCAGAGAAAGAACTGTGGGAGTAGAAACACAGAAGAAAAACAACCGCTCAATCACAAGGGTTCATGGGGATATGATTGGGGATGTAGACTCTAAGTGATCATCCTAGTGCATACATCAATAATATGGAAATAAGTCTTGATCAACGACACATGTGAAACCCGGTGGAATTGCTCACTGGTTATGGGAGGGGGTGGGGGTGGGGAAGAACATGAATCTTGTAATCATGGAAAAACATTCTAAATTAATTAATTAAATAAAAATTTTCAAATAAAAATAAAGTTATAAAATAGAACAAAATATCAGGGCAGGCCCTGAGATATCATCTGGTTCAATCCCTTTGTTTTACAGATGAATGAAGGCTTGCCCAAAGTCAACAGGTAGGTGGAGGTAGAGATGTGCAAAGACCCAGATTCAGCTAAAAGTGGTAGAGGCTTTCGAATGGGAGTATATTGGTTTGGATTGGGCAAGTCACTTTATTACCTCAGGGTCTTCAGTTTCCTCATCTGTAAAATGAGGGAAGTGGTGGATGACTTCTTGAGGTTTCTTCTAGCTCTAAACCTATGTTCTTATCATCTAATTCCCAGCTTAGCTCTCCGTCCACTATCCTCGTCTGTCTACCAACAATAGCAATTTGTAATTTAGGGTGTCTGGACTATAATTTGGGATTAAAGCATTGCCCTCCCCAATATGAAATGGGGAGTGTTGAGCAAATACAGTAATTTTTTACATCAAGCATGACTATACAGCTTGTACCCAGCCAGGCTTTTCCTTAACTGAAGCATTTCTTTCTCTCTAGAGAGCAGCTTGTCCCTTTCAGCTATCTTTTTAATTATATGTATGACAATTAAAGGTTTTCAAGGACAGTTACGGATTTCTGCCATCACAAATTTGTCCGTGGATCCACCCAAAACCCCGTTTCTGTACTGCAGTTCAGGCACAAATGCAGTGTTTTTTTTTTTTTTTTCACAGAACTGCTTCTATTTTTAGCCTGAATTGTAGGAAGTCTGCAGCATTAATAAATGGAGGAGAAGTACAAGACTGCACCGCATGGTAATGCGCCAACTCGAAAGCTAGGTTGGCCTTTAGCCAATGAACTGTGGTTAGATGTTAGAGCCACCAAAGTAAAAAAAAAAAAACACCACTTACAATGGAATGATTAATAAGCTGACAAAACTTTCATGCATCTATTTCATATTCTTGTGTGCCAGCTACATTAATACTAACATATTTTCAACTTTATTAGCAAAATCTCTCAGACTAATACTGTTCTGTGTGCTCATTGAGGTCCTTTATTTGACTATTTGGTCAGGGTACAAAGTTGAAAAAATGTTGCTTTTCCCTATCAAAGTAATTAACAATAGGCACATTTCTATGTATTTATATATATATATATATGTATATATACACATACATGGGACAGGGAGAACTGTGATTTCAAGGGAACCCCTACGTAAGGAAATTCCCTCTACCAATGTAGGTTGGTACCATCTATATAACGTATAGGATTAAAGAGTTGATTAAAGCACCAAGAAGTTAATGATTTACCTGTCTAAGATCACATAGTTACTATGTGTTAAGAGGAAGGACTTGAATCTAAGTATTCCTTCCTTGCTTCCAGGCCAACTCCCTATGATCTGTCCATCCCTCCAAATCTCTCTCTCTCTCTCTCTCTCTCTCTCTCTCTCTCTCTCTCTCTCTCTCTCTCTCTCTCTCTCTCCTTCCAACTCCTTCCAATTTTCTTTTCTTTCCCTTCCCTTCCCTTCCTTCCTTCCTTCCTTCCTTCCTTCCTTCCTTCCTTCCTTCCTTCCTTCCTTCCTTCCTTCCTTCCTTTCTTCCTTCCTTCCTTCCTTCCTTCCTTCCTTCCTTCCTTCCCTCCCTCCCTCCCTCCCTCCCTCCCTCCTTTCTTTCTTTCTTTCTTTCTTCCTTCCTTTCTTCCTTCCTTTCTTTCTCTCTCTTCTCTTCCTTCCTTCCTTCCTTCCTTCCTTCCTTCCTTCCTTCCTTCCTTCCTTCCTTCCTTCCTTTCTTTCTTTCTTTCTTTCTTTCTTTCTTTCTTTCTTTCTTTCTTTCTTTCTTTCTTTCTTTCTTTCTTTCTTTCTTTCTTTCTTTCTTTCTTTCTTTCTTTCTTTCTTTCTTTCTTTCTTTCTTTCTTTCTTTCTTTCTTTCTTTCTTTCTCTCTCTCTTTCCCTTCTTTCTTTCTTTCTTTCTTTCTTTCTTTCTTTCTTTCTTTCTTTCTTTCTTTCTTTCTTTCTTTCTTTCTTTCTTTCTTTCTTTCTTTCTTTCTTTCTTTCTTTCTTTCTTTCTTTCTTTCTCTGTCTTTCTTTTTCTCTTTCTCCATAGCACCTCCTCATTAAACAATGGACATTCTGAGGGCCTTTGGAATTGAAATGGAGGTGCATTTTTTTCTTTTCTAGCCCCAAGTTGATATTATGGTTTGTGGGAATCACCTAATGGATTCTTATCTAACTTGGATTCTTGGGTATGCTTGCTTCAGGGAAAACCAGTCTATTGCTATTATATGTAATTCTCTCATGGTGGTTGGTTCAGATTTATTGAGTACCAGCGATAGGCCAGGGAATGAGATATTACAGATAGAGACCTTGTCCCTGCTCAGTTGATATGTGTCAGATAAGACAATGACTTCCTTCAAATCCCATCTTCTACTAGAAGTCTTTCCCCAAACCTTTTAATTTCGGTACCTTCACTCTCTTAATTATTTCTTATTTACTGTGTGCATAGCTTATTAGTTTGTATGTTGTCTCTCTATTTAGATTGTGAATTCCTCTAGGGCAAGAGCTATCTTTTGTCTATCTTTGTATCCTCAACACAGCATAGAGGCTGGTGCATAGTAGATGCTTAATAGATGTTTATCTACTGACTGCATCAAAGGATCTGAATTAATTCTGGAAGCTTTTTACTTTGAAGGGGGGCTGATTGTACACCCATAGAATGTTGTTGTTGTTCAGTTATTCAGTTGTATCTGATTCTTTGTGAGCCCATGTAGCATACTGTTCATGAGGTTTTCTTGGCAAAGTTACTGGAGTGGTTTGCCATTTTCTTCTCCAATGGATTAAGGCAAAGAGACCTCTTGCCTTGGGTCATACAATTAGTAACTGTCTGAAGTCACAATTTAAACTCTGGTCTTCTGACTCCAGGCCTAACACTCTAACCATTGGGCAGCCATCTAGTTGTCTCTATACATAGGATAACCTGGTATATATTTCTTTATGTGTTTTCCTAGGTATATTTGAGAGGAAGAGAAAGATCAGAGCTGAAATGGAGCTAGGCTACTCTTACAATCCTGAGGAAAAATGAGAGAATAATTTAAAAAGGACTTATGAGATATGGTGGCCTTGGACCTTTAGCCACACTGTAGCAGAACTAGTTGCCTTTGAGTGATTCAAAGTGGTTTTCCAAGGAGTGAATTCTGAGGCAGAAGTGTAGTTTTTAAAAAATATATTCCTTTAATCCCCAACTTTCCTTATGGTATTCCTAAGACAAAAG
Organism: Monodelphis domestica; assembly: GCF_027887165.1. Classification (NCBI taxonomy): domain Eukaryota; kingdom Metazoa; phylum Chordata; class Mammalia; order Didelphimorphia; family Didelphidae; genus Monodelphis; species Monodelphis domestica. The sequence continues at coordinate 99,500,108 of NC_077232.1, forward strand.
AAAATTTCATCTAGTGAAATTTCTTTCATATACTTTGAAAAAAAAGAATAACACAGTTGTGTAGGGTTTGACCAGAGCGGAGACACTGTAACTAACCTTAATATTCACCCTAAGTCCTCATCTCAGAGATCGTACCCTAGTGGGGATGGATGGATGTTTACATAAAAGACCTTGTGCTCCAATCAAATTGCACTAAGGGGTTACATTTAAAAAATAGCTATTACTGAAAATTTGAACTTTTTAATTAAATGTGTTCAAAGGAAATACAGATTAATGACTTTAAAGTAAGAGCTGTTAATGCTTAGAGAAATAGATCTTCCTCCACAGAAGCTATAATATCATTGCCAGTTACGCTTTTAAGTATTGATATTTCCTACATTAATAATACTCTAAACTATATTCATAACAATATAATTAGTAACACAATTAATATCATACAGCATACACAGGCTGCATTATTAATTACGCTATGATACGTTTAATGTCGAGCAACATGCTCTAATTTTAGGTTTCAAGGTAAAGGCTCATAAACTTGGGGAAACTTTCAGAGAATGATACACTCGGCATAGTTCATTTCTCCTCGGTGATTACAAAATCACAATGAACTCTGAGTCCACATCTCCTGCAGCGATGACACTGGTTTTAAAGCTGATGGCTGAGTGAATTTGGCTTAGTGCCTGCATTTTGTATATGGCAGAATGTGATTAATGTTTTTCAAGTGCTTATCCCTTTTTCATCTTAAAAACTCATGGGTATTTTAAGAAAACTGTAATCTATATAATTGTAATTGTATGTACCAAGATGATGCTATTGTAAGCATCTTAGGTAAACTGGTACTATTTTTAAAAAAATCATAACAGGGCTGGATCCAACATCATGATGGCATACATGCAAAGGCAAACATATTTATGTCTGTTCATGTGCACGCGCACACACACACACACACACACACACACACACACACACTTTTGCTATATCTACTTAATCCTTTTCTGCAGGATGTTGTAATCAAGGCTGTGTGGCAAATGTTTAATTACCAGCTCTCTAAAAAAAGTGTGCACTTTTCAAGTTTAATCTGCATTATTAACATTTTCTCAAGCACTTTCCTGAGTCTAAACAGATATCACAATAACAGATCAAGCCTAATTTGTACCCTTTGCTAATTTCTGCAGTGTAAATGCTCACACTAAAACCGAAACATGTCTACTAGGAAGCTGATTGGACCTGGTTCCAGGACATCCCTGTGTGTCATGGAAGCAGAGCATTGGATTTGGAATCAGAAAATCAGGTTTCAAATTCAAGTTTTGACACAATGTGTATGCCTATGGACAAATGATTTCTCTTCTTAGGACTTCTGTCCCTTCTCTAAAAATGAAGTTCTCTTAGAATAGTGGTATGGGGGGCAGCTGTTTGGCTCAGTGGGTTGAGAGCCAGACCCAGAGATGGGAGGTCCTGGGTTCAAATCTGATCTCAGACACTCTTAGCTATATTGTGTGCATGTATACATGTGTGATCCTGGGCAGGTCACTTAACCCTCTTTGCCTAGCCCTTACCACTCTTCTGCTTTAGAACCAATACACAGTATTGATTCTAAGACAGAAGGTAAGAGTTAAAAAAAAACAATAGTGGTATCTGATAGAAATTGCCATTAAACCATAAATTAGGTTCAAGGCTAGGGGTATATTGACATAGAAACCACTTAATGACATTATTTATGCTTGATTGCATTTTTGTTTATTTTATTAATCTTTTCCAATTGTATTTTAATCCAATTCAGGACATAATTTGGCACCTCTACCTTAAATAATTTCTTAGATCCCTTTTATGTTTAATTTCTACTGTTTAATTTGATTTGATAAGCAGGATCCTGCTGGCCTGAGTACTGTGACATGTGAGGAAAAGTTTTCTTAACCTGAAGCTTGTGAATTAGTTTCATAAAAATGATCTATATCAATATCTATATATCTCACTGCTTTGTAATATATAATTGGTTTCCTTTTTAATCCTAGGGATTTGTACTTTAAAAAATTATTTTGAGAAGGGAAAAGACATTTTACCAGATTACTAAAAGAGTCCATAATACACAAAAAAGGTTAACAGCCTCTCTTCTGGGATACGAACAGTTTGGGGGTTCATGCTGGGAAGTAGAGAGGATGAAGGAGTAGAGAACCTTGAATTCCAGGCTGAGGAGCCTAAACTTTCTCATTAAGGTATTAGGAGGTTTGAGGATGATATCTGATGACCTAGAAAAAGTTATATATAAATGTGAAAGGAGTTCATTCAGGTTCTAAGATTCAGAACTGAAGAGATCATAGAAGTGATGGAGTTCAATCCCTTCTTTTCACAGATGAGGAAACAGAGTCCCTGTGATGTTAAATGACTTGCCTTGTGCCACACAGATGGTGGAACCAGTGTGTAAATCCAAGCCCTCTACCTCTAGATACACAATACAACACTTCAGGAGGTCATCTTTTTTATTCCAATATTTTTTTTTCTCCCTAACTCGACTGTAGCCGTCTCCAGTACCAAGGACTGTACCATATAGCTAACATTGATATCCATCAGTACCAAGGAGAGTACTAAGAACATAGAAGGATCTTGGCAAATGTTTGTTTAACTCACTTGAAGTGGGAGGAACTTTTGAGAATCTCCTTCTATAAAATGTAGTCATATGGTTCCCAGTTTAACCCTGTACAATAAAAAAAAAAAGCAACATGGCAAACCCAAACAAGGGTGTCAAACTCAAATGGAAATGGGGCCACTAAGTTGAACATAATAATTTCTACAGACCACTTACTGACATAGAAAACAACATATTCACATTATCTATATGCCATTATATTTTTATTTATTTTGTTAAATATTTCCTAATTACATTTTAATCTGTGTTGGCTGTACTCCAGAGTGGCTGAGGTACACAGGGCTATGTATTTGGCATCTCTGACCTAGAGGAAAGATGACTGAACTTGGTGGTCCAAGATCTAGGCTCATTTCTTACCTGTAGACCTCCAGAAATCTCTTCCCTTCTCTAATCTCTGCTTCTTTATCTGGAAGGAAGTCATTGGACTCAGTCTCTGAGGTCTCCTCTGAATAGATGCCATAAAGGAATAAGTCCTGACTTATTGGCTAGTCTTTCATTGCTTGGGCCTGACCCCAATTTTGGTCTTGTTCTCAGGCCCTACCACAATTATAGTTTCAAGGAAATGAAACAAAAAAACACTGGAAAAAATAAAAAGGAGAAATACAATAAAGATAGATGCTTTTTCAGTGAGTTTTGTATTTATTTTGTGCCCAGTTAAAAGGAAAAAGAATGCAAAAGGATACAAATCCCTGTAGTTAGAGAAAGCATAACAGACTTATCAATGTATTTCTGTCACATTAAGTTTTGATTTTGAGGCCTGCTTGATTGGAGGAGGAAAAAGCATATCTATCTATCTATCTATCTATCTATCTATCTATCTATCTATCTATCTATCTATCTATCTATCTCTATACCCATATATGTATAAACACACATACATATATGTATATATGTAGAGAGAGTTAGATATATAAATATTTTTCTATGTATAGATATCTTAAAATTGATATCTATATTTAGATGTTTAAATATTTATATTTATTAACATAATACAATAATTTAAATTATATTATAAAACATATTTATATATAATATATTTATTAATAATGAGTCCAAATGCAAATTGAAGCACACTATTCTTCACATTATTTCCTCCATGAATTTTTCTCTAGGGTAAGCAACATGTATCTTGTTTCACAACATGACAAACAGGGAAATACGTATTATATGATAATATATGTATGACCTATATCATATTATCTGCCTTTTGGCAGAGTGGGGAGGATAAAAAGGATTAGGCATAGACTTTTGGACAGAGCTAATATGAGAATTTGTTTCTCTTGGATAAACATATTTACTATAATTTATTACATGTTTATAACAAATCATATGTATTATATTATGTTACATATTATATATAAAACAAAATAAATGGCAAATCAAATATATCTATGTATATTTATACATATACATCTATATACATATGTATATATATAAAACTACACATATACATATATATTTTCCCAAAATACAAAAAGGAATTCACAATTTGTCATATATTCTCTTAGTTACTTTTTAAGAGAAAACTTGTGTACTACAGTAGAAATGTACTGGTATACTGAAGTAGAAATAACAGTGAAATTGGAATCGGGGGCCAGGATTCACATCTCAGATTTCTTGCTTGTAACTTGTGACCTTAGGTAAGTCATTTCTTCTCCTCTGCCTTCAGTTTCTTCAGACCCTTAAAAATGCAAAGCTGAATCCCAATGACCATACCCATACAAGAGGAATGAGACTCAGATCAATGACTAGAATAAGGAGGAGTCCCTGTTGTAGACAGTAAGGCAACAAGAGAGCAAGATGGAGAGGCATCAGAAGAAAAATTGAAAAATAGAACATATATAAATGGAATTTTTTCTTCAGGAAAGACTGGGTAAAAGGTTCATTTCCCAAGGATGGATTCCTCTTTGGGTTTGAACTTATTACTTTATTTTTGTCTTCCTAGCCTCTGTACTCAGCACTTGGTAGTTGTTGAATAGGCTTGTTTGATTTCATTTCCTTCTATGAATTCATCAAACTCCCACCTCTAGGTCTTTTCACAAGAGGGCCCTTGTCTTGAATGCCCTCATTCCCTCCTTATCTCTACTTCACAGAATCACTGGTTTCTACTAAGGTTCAATTTAGGTGTTACTAATGTAAGAGACTTCCTGATCCCTCTGCCCCAAGTCTTTAGCATTTTATCCTTACTGAAATTAGCTTAATATGCTTTGTACTAATTTGTGTGTATTTTTTGTATTTTTTATTTTTCTTACCAATCCCTGGGAAAATATGAGATTCTTTAAGGAAGGGGTTGTTTTGTTTATCCCTCTCCATTCCTGGTGCCTGGAACAGCATCTCACACATAAATTCATGTTAAACTGAACTGTATTTCTGAGATATTTAGATACAAATGTCATTGGAGGTCTGGCAGATTTGCCATCAAATATGGTGCTCATAGTACTAGAGATGCTTATTGGCAATCTAATTGCCCCTGAATGGCAGAAATATGCCCCACTAATGCCTGAGTGTCTCTACAGTATGCCAGATGAGAGCAACTGGCCTTCATATACAAAATGGCATAGGATCCATGAGTGGGTAGAGATGGCATGTAACGGTGGAAAGTGAACTCTGTATTTGTAAAGGCTCTAGTTAACACAATTCCTATAGCTGCTTTAATTCAGATAGAGTCTCTGACTACTGCTGCTGGTACACCCTCAGGAAAGAAGAAATGGCCTCAGAACATAATATAAGGCACTCCAGTATGGAAAGAACCATTTGGGCACTCATATCATTGTCCAACTCTCCTTTTCCTTTCTACCACACATACATTAGCTAATTGATAATAGAAATGTGAATAGATTAAAAAAACATTAATTGTAGGCTTACTATGTGCTAGGTGCTGGGATGGGGGTACTCAAAGACAGAAATGAGATCGTTCCTACTCTCAAAGAGTCTATCTTCTACCTGACAGAGGAGATACACACAAGATAAACTCCACATTGGACACTTGTTGCAAATTAAAAATACCTCAACAAGCCTTAGATAAGAGTAAAGGGAATGAGTAGGGGATCTTAGCCCTGACTGATGGTTGGATCATTAGTCTTCCCTTCTCCTCTTTCAACCCCCTGGAACCACTTACCCTGCAAAAGTCTGAGCTAGTGTAGACACACCATCAACTACCTAGTGGTCATATTTCCCTTAAGAAGAGTGATTAATTACTCCTCAACTCAGGGCAGAAGCACCAATACACTGCAGCAAAGCAGGGCATATTGGCTTATCTTTTCTACTCAAGGGGTTAGCAGTGATGCTATTATTGTTGTTGTTGTTGTTGAAAATAATGAACCTTTTAAGGAAATCATTGAGAGCATGTGTACTAAAATGAAATTTCAAGTTGACAATCCAGTTGAAGTTTTAAAAATGTGATCATTAACTTTTTAGGATAGGTCACTGCTGTTCATAGATTTAGACCTAAAAAGAATCTTGGTGGTTATCTGGTCCAACTCTGATTAAGATTTCACTCGAAGTGGCAGGGTCAAGATCTGAACTCAGGTCCTCTCACTCCATAAATTGTGCCCTGCCCCTAATCCCAATCATCAAACCTAACCTAAAATAAATACTATAGAACAAAGGGGAGAAATACACAAAAACAGTTGGGTTGCCATCTGTATTATTTTAAGATTACCTATTTATATAAGATCATGATTCCTATGAAGTACTGACATATCCCTCAATAAATGGAGCAACAAAAGCAGGAGACCAATTGGGGTTGTTCGAGTATGTATAACTCTTTGTGATCCCATTTGGGGTTTTCTTAGCAAAGATCCTGAAGTGGTTTGCTATTTCCTTCTCCAGTTCATTTTGCAGATGAGGAATCTGAGGCAAAGAGTGAAGTGACTTACCCAAGATCACATAGAAATACTACATGTCTGAGGCCAGATTTGAAGTCATGAAGATGGATCTTCCTGATTTCAGGCTCTGGACAGTTCTCTGCCTACTGTGCCACCAGAGTTAAGCAAATAATAGCCATAGGTTGGGCAATAATATCAGCTGATATATGTAGCATTTTAAGGGTTACAGAACATTTTCTTTACAACAACCTTGTGACCTATGCAAGGTAAGAGTTATTAACCCCATGTTAAAGATGCAAAAACCAAATCTCATAGAGGTTAGGTGATTTACTCAGGATCACCCAGATGATAAGCAGCTGAACCATGACTTGACCCCCTGTTGTCTGACTCCAGGTTTTTGGGTCCACTAAGGGTAAGGGAGAATAGCCTTGCTCTACTGGAAGAAGGTTCATCAGTCCTACTGAGGCAGTGTGGAATGTACTAATCAAGACATCTCAGGCAGGACTTGCTCTATTACTGACCAGATGTATGATCTTGGGGAAGTCTCTCAAATGCTATAACCCTGTTCCTCCTCACCTATAACACAAGGAGATTGGGCTAGATTTTAGAACATAGAAACATAATTAAAACATTTTATAGTTTTATGAAATATATTCTTGAAAAGTTAACCATGAGTTAAAATCCTGTTTTTGGAAAACACTTTTCTAGTCAAATTTTAGTGTAATAAAGAAAGAATATTCCTCCAGACATAATAAAATCCTGTTTGGTAATATGAGAAAAATAAGATTCAAATAAAACGATGATTTGTGATAAAATATTAATGAGCATGTTGAAAGCAAATCACAAACTATTTATGCGTACTGGTTAGGAATCTGATATGCTTGGCATGATAATAATAGCATTTGTATAGTTTATATGTTATCTCATTTAATCCTTCCAACAGCTCTGAGAGGTATATGCTGTTATTATCCCCATTTTCAGAGGAGGAAGCTGAGGCAAGTGGAGCTTAGTTCTTGTTAAAGGTCATACAGCTAGCAAGCATCTGAAGTCAAATTTGATCTTCAGGACTTCTTGTCTTCTGGTCCAGAACTTTAAAAAAGTCCAGGTCCAGAGAAAAAAATACAGTAACTAAATGAAATCAAGGGGGAAATTCCCCTAGTTTTGTACTTTGTTCTATAATGTAGTAAAAAATTTAGTGAGTTGATCCAGATTTCATAATGGGAAGTGTGTGTGTGTGTGTGTGTGTGTGTGTGTATTTAATATAAAGCACTTTATTTTATAGCCAGCTTTTTGGCAAGGCATCTATTCTATTTATTAGGAGAAAATGATAGCACCCAAGCAGTTTGAAAGAGTTATTGCTTCTTCCAAAGGGATCACTATTATCACCTGAGCATAACTTAGGCACTGGGAGAATTGGGTTCCAGATCACTAATTGAAAGACATGTCCAAAGGCATATCCAGAATCCCCCAAACACCCACACCCAAACGTGGTAGGGAAGTCTTTCTTTGCTCTAGAATGTTCAGTTTGGGTATCTGAAAGCTGTCAAGCAGCCTCTGCAAGACTGGGTGCAGGAGAACAAATGCCCTAGTTGCAGAAATGCATTTGCGAAGCAATGCCTAGAGTGTCATCGTGGAGTGGAGAGAAAAATGACTTGCTGCCCATTATTCCAGCAGTCAAAGAACCCTAAGATGTATATGCCTCTCTTCCTTTTTCAGCATGCTCTGTATGCAGAGTGGTGCTGAGGCTGGGGCAATGGTATGTTAGCTGGCAGGAAATCATGGCGCCCTCTAAGATCAGAAATGAGAGGGCCAAAGAGGTATTGGCCCCTGTTTCCACAAACTTTCAGTTCCACAACAGCCTCAGGATTTCTATTTTCATGGCCTTTGATGGAGCCAATTTCCCTTCTCCAAATGGCATTTCAACACATGTTCCCAAGTGTCTGCCATCATTCCACTGCCTGACACTTGTTCAGCAGATGGTGCAAATGGACTGGCACACACAGCGTTTGCTGAAATCAGCGTCAGATATGTAGACTACTGGCTTCTCTGGTGTGTTCCATAGTGGCACTGTCATCCAATTAATGAGTCTGACAATGCATACAAGCAACTGTGATTCACTTGGGCAGATTGGTTTTGAATGAGAACCACAACTTCCCTCTTGACATTTGCCTTTGTTGTCTTAGTATTTTTTCTCTTTTCCCTTACATTGCCAATGACATTTTTCTCAAACTTTTAGGTAGTTATAGGCATAGCCCTTATAACAAGTATAGATGCATGTTAATATATATGGTTATTGTATTTCTACAATACATAGAATACTATGATCTTTAAGTACATAAAAATGACTATTACACAGAGGAAGATGGTGAGTTATATGGTGGGTGTGAGCAGCCTGCGGCATAGTGGCCAAAAGGGATTTTGAAGAACACGGGGTAGATTATGTCATCAAGGAAACATAAGAAAGGAAGAGAAGACAAATTGACCATAGCTGGGCCACAAAGGCTATGAGATAGATAGCTTGACTGCTGCACTGGCCTTAGGATGTCAGATGAAAATGAAGGTCTTATGCATGTCAGGTGGAGCCTTGTGGTATATCTTTAAAAGTTTATGATTTGAAATATGAAATATTGCAAAGGATGGACAGATGTGGCTGGCCTGCAACAAACTCCTTGTTGAAAGGAAGATCCAAATTGATGAGATCCAGATCCATTTGATTAAAATACACACCCACATATATTAATATATGTACTTGTGTTTATGTAGAGACAAAAGCCTTGGGGTCATAAAAATGTTGGAATCAAAATTTAAGCTCCATTCTTAGCAGCAATATGACATTGTTCAAATCACTGAAACTTTTAACTCAAGTTTTCTCATCTGTAAAATGGGTGCAGTAATATTCTTACTACCTCTAAGATAGTGTTGTAGAAATAATGCATGTAAAAATACGCAAGATGAAAATTGTCAGATGAATTTGTTGTTCTCTTTGCTGTAATTATTAATATATGCCTACCTATACTAAATTTCTATGCAGATGCCTCATAATCAGGTGGAAGTTATACCGAGTTAATGACATTTATGCTTCTAGATTATATGCTCTGGCAGGTGCTAAATCGGTCTCCCTCTCTTTGTCTTCCTCTGTCTTTTTTCTCCTGTCTCTCCCTTGCCCTAATACAGACAAAATCCAGAAAGACTTCATAATAATATTTATTATAAAATGTTAATAATAGTTCACATTTATATAGCATTTACTATGTGCCAGACATTTACTAAGTGCTAAACAAATATTATCTCATTTGGTTCTCACAATAACTCTGGGAGGTAGGTGCTATTAGTATCTCAGTTTTATAGATTAGGAAACTGAGGCAAAGAGGGGTAAAGTGATTTGCCCAGAGTCCCAGAACTAATATGTCAAGACTGGATCTGAACTCAGTTCTTCCTGATTATAGGCCCCCTCACTCTATCCATTGAGCCATGTAGTTGCCCCTGTACCAGGCTGGCCACAGGGTGATGGATGTTTTTGGTTATAATCCTCAAATGTTTGCAGAAGGGATAATAGCACTAATGAAGTGACTGAGAAAGGAAAATGATAGGGAGGAAGAGAAGATATTGATGTCCAAGTATTTTTCTTCTTCTTTCTTTTACATGTTAACATGTATGAGATGCCACCCTTCTCATTGCTCCCTTCTCCTGAGTGTCAACTGCCTCCACATTGGTACAAAAGATAATTCTGTGTAGGTAAAAGTTGTACTAGACAATTTCTTTTTTTTAATTTTTTTAATTTTCATTTAGAATATTTGTCCATGGTTATATGATTCATTATCTCTCCCCCCTGCCCCATTGCTTTCTCCTACCCCCTCCCAAAGCCAACAAGCAGATCCACTGGGTTATGCATGTATCATTGTTCAAAATCTATTTCCATGTTATTCATACTTGCAGTGGAGCAGTTCTTTAACATCAAAATCCTAATCATATCCCCATTGCACTATGTAGTTGATCATATATTTTTCTAATACATTTCTGGTTCCACAGTTCTTTCTCTGGATGTGGACAGTGTTCTTTATCCTAACTTCCTTTGAATTGTCGTGGGTCATTGCATTGCTACTGATAGAGAAGCCCATTACATTCTATTATGCCATAGTGTATCAGTCTCTGTGTACAATGTTCTCTTGGTTCTGCTTCTTTTGCTTTGCATCAATTCCTGGAGGTCATTCCAGTTCACATAAAATTCCCCCAGTTCTTTATTCCTTTCATCACAGTAATATTCCATCACCAACATATAGCACAATTTATTCAGCCAATCCCCAACCAATGGACATCCCCTCATTTTCTAATTTTTGGCCACCACAAAGAATGTGGCTATGAATATTTTTGTACAAGTCTTTTTCCTTATTATCTCTTTAGGATACGAACTCAGCAGTGATATGGCTGGATCAAAGGGAAGGCATTCATTTAAAGCCCTTTGTGCATAGCTCCAAATTGCCCTCTAGAATAGTTGGACCAATTCACAACTCCACCAGAAATGTATTAGTGTCCCAATTTTGACATTTCCCCTGCAAAATTTATTTCTTTCCTTTGCTGCCATATTGGCCAATCTGTTAGGTGTGAGGTGGTACCTCAGAGTTGTTTTAATTTGCATTTCTGTAATCAGGAGGGATTTAGAACACTTTTTCATATGCTTATTGATAGTTTTTAGTTCATCATGTGAAAACTGTCTATTCATGTCCCTTGACCATTTGTTGATTGGGGAATGGCTTGATTTTTTTGTAGCTTTGACTTATTTCCTTATATATTGGGGATATTAAACCTTTGTCACAGAGTTTGTTATAAAAATGTTCTCCCAGTTTGTTGCTTTCCTTCTAATTTTGTTTGCATTGGTTTTGTTTGTACAAAACCTTTTTAATTTGATATAATCAAAGTCATTCATATTATATTTTGTGATGTTCTCTGTCTCTTTCTTGGCCTTAAATTCCTTCCTCTCCCACAGATCTGGCAGCTATATTATTCTATGTTTACCTAATTTGTTTATGATTTCACTCTTTATATTTAAGTCATTTCCCCATTTTGAATTTATCTTGGCATATGGTGTAAGGTGTTGATCTAAACCTAATTTTCTCCATACTGTTTTCCAATTTTCCCAGCACTTTTTGTCAAATAGTGAGTTCTTTTCCCAAAAGCTGGTGTCTTTGGGTCTATTGAACACTAGCTTACTGAGGTCATTAACCCCTAGTCTATTCCATTGATCCACCCTTCTGTCTCTTAGCTGGTACCATATTGTTTTGATGACCACTGTTTTACAAGTACTAGATGATTTTGGACCTCTATTCTAGCTCTGAGATTTTTATGATTCTGCATTGTAAAACTGCATAGAAAAGGAACTATGGATTGCCATAGTGAGAGTTAGATTCCCCTTGGGAAAGACCTAGGTCAAGTCTTGCCTCTGACATTACGAATGTGTGATCCTGAACAAGTCACACTGTGCTCTGGAAACTCTTTAAGATCTTAGTCTGGGATTTGTGGATACATTTCATGGGGTCTATAAACTTGAATGGAGAAGAAAGAATATTTTTAAAATATGTATTTATATAAGTAAATATATACATGTATATGTACATATATATAGAGAGGGGGGGGATACACATACACATTTCTCACTAACATCTAACTTTAGTTAAATATTTCCTTTAATTACAAAGGAATTTTGAATTAAAATGATGTTTTTCTCTGACACAACAAAGCTTAAGAATTCATACTCTAAGACTATAAGTAGCAGAGGATACACTGGTATTTCCATTAGTAAGGTGAGGTTCCTCACTGGGAATTTCCCATACCAAAAAAAACCAAAACAAAACATAAGTCCCTATCCCCATGATATTTTTCAGAGACCTGGGCTGTCTTTACAACAAACTCAGTATTTTGGAAGTAGAGAAAGCAACTCACAACTGAGAGACCTAGTGCCCAGTTGGCCCTAACATCCTTCACTAATAGTCCCATTCCCAAGTGTAAGAAAGCTATCACAAGGTCACAGAATGACATGTTTCTTTCATTTATGACAATACTCTATGCCTCGTTGGGGAACCTTTTCCAACCATTATTCAAAACAACAACAAAAATACATGTTGAAAAAATATAAGAAAAATCATCTTCACCAAAAAAATTCTACTAATTAAGTTTGAGTACCCAGAAGGAAAATTCAAGCTGTCTGTGAGCCCCCAGATTACAGGAGAGGGTTGAGGGAGAAAATGCTTGCTTTGAGTGGCTGGAAAGAGGGGTGGGACATGCAAAAATGTCCTCAAGTACTGGGAAGGGGGAGAACAGAGCAGCTCCCCAAGTGTTGCTCCACAGGGGTGCCATATCTTTGCCAACACTGCTATATTGGGTACTGAGTATGAGAACTGAAGACAATACAGTACCAAAACTGGTTAAAACCATGTCATAGAAGGATTAGTTGAAGATTTGAACTTGGGAAGATGAATCTTCCTGATTTTAGGTCTAGAACTGCATTCTCTACACCACCCAGCTGCCCAACCTGACTATTCAAGCTATCCAAAAACTATTTCAGCACTTAAGAGTGTCCAGGAGGTGAGGAGACAGTGTAGTCCAGGTTGGGACTTGGAGGTCTTGGGTTGAAATCCTGATTTTGTTACTTATTGCCTAAGTCACCTTGGTCAAGTCCTTTGTCTTCATTTGTTCCTCATTTGTAAAATGAGAATATTAGGTTGGATTACCCTTAACAACCACTCCAGCTCAGAGTTCTTCAAGCCAACACTCATCAGAGATATTATGGAGAATCTTAGGATCATCCATTTAGAGCTTCAAAGCAGTTTGGAAGCCATACAGCCCCAGTTCTTCATTTGGTAGATGAGGAAACAGTCCCAGGGGGCACATACTTGTCCTAGGTCATACATGTAGTGAGTGTTAGGATTTAAATCCAAGCCTAATGACTCCCAAACCAGTTTTTGTCTACTATATCAGACCTCTATTGGCCCTGGTTGGACCAGAAAACCCCCATGAACCTTCCAACTCAGATTCCATGAAGATTGTGTTTAAGACCCCAGAAAGTAGGAGAGAGAGTGTGAATTCAGGTCAATGGGGAAAACCTTTTGCTGGTCTATATCTAACTTTTAGGCTAAAGCCAGAAACAAACTCTGCTTTTCTTGAGTTATTTTTGTTGTGGAATCCTCACTCTTTGCCCAGCAGAAAGAATGAAATTGAATTGCTCTCTAGTGTGCCCAGATAGAACTTTCTAACAATACATTTCAGAACCTTCTTTCTTCAGGTCTTAAGGCTAGAGATTTTCTTTGTGGGATTGATGCTGCACAGTACGAATGGTCCATGAAATGAAAAACCCCAATTTGGTGCACGGAGGTTGGCAATCACTGCTCCAGTGGATGTTTTCCTTTAATATTTAGCTTGGAGGGAGGTAGAAATGCCCAACAAGCAAAAAAAAATCATAATACAAAGCTATGTTTGGTGGATGGATGTTTCTGAGCTTTTAAAATATGATTTTTTCTTTCTCTTGGGTGTGTTCTATTTGCTTTCTGAGAGAAAGGCTTAGTTTTCCTCCTATAAACATGTACATACAAATACACACACACTCACACAAACACATACTCACTAAGGCACAAACCCCTCATTTTCTGCACAGTGGGGGGGGAAAGAAAGTATGACACCCAAACTATCAGGATTAATTGTTAAAATTTCTCCTCTTCTTTCTTTCTTTTCAGCGAACACTCCATTTTGTTCTGACCTTCCTCAGGACCAGAGACAAATAGCAAAACCCTGGAAAATATGAGGGAGGCTATACCCATGAGGGAAACCAAGGAAAGATCACTGTGCTCCAGTCTTTGTGTCCCACTGGCTAACAGCATTACTCCTTTAAGAGCAGCCTGCAGGTTGAGAGTGTGACAAGAACTGTCAGTCAATCAATACTTTGCTCTGAATTGCTCCAGCTATTCTCGTGGCCTCTGATTGCTCAGCATATTTCTACATTTGGCATTTAACCCAACTCTCACATTTATATGTATCTAAAGGCATGTGAACAACGTCGCCTGTACTTGACACCCCTTGATTGCTGATTTCTAGTGACTGTCTCCAATTTCCCGGCTCAGAACCTTGCTTTCTTGATTGGAGATTGACTTGGTTTATGCTCCTAGTAACTTTGACACTTGGCTCTTCCACTTTCCTAGGTCAGGTACAGCTCTGTTCACCTACTAGTGATCTGACGGTTAACTCTTGTAGTATCCTTCCCTTGAGTTCTGGATATGACAGTAAGATTCTGACTCAGATTCGTTAATTAGCCCACTTAATTTCATTAAATTAAAGGGGGGGAGGCAAATAAAGAAAAAAAAAAGAATTAAAAACACCTCAAAAAAAAAAACTGGGATCAAATCACTTTCTTGGCTGAAATTCTCCCTTGTATTGATTGACTTTGTATCAAGAAGGAAAAAAATGAAGATTAGGCAAAGGATGTGTCCCAAGCATCCTTATCTTTCCTTAACTATACCTCCCTAATGCTGCTTAGAATACTGATAGAGCATTTAGCTTGGAGTCGTGAAACCTACATTTGAATCCTGGTCCAGTTATGTGGAATTGAGCTGATAAATCATGTATCTTCTCAGACCTTTAGGTTCCTCATCCGCAAATTGGAAATAAAAAAATATTTGATCTAGGTATCTCATAGGGATGTTATAAGGAAAGTCAGTGATAAGTGGCATAATAAATAACGACCTACAATCAGGATATTTCTCAGCTACGTGACTCTGGGGGAAGTCACTTACCCATTATCTGTCTCAGTTTTCTCATCTGTAATATGGGGATGGTAACAATATCTACCTCCCAGTGTTGTGAGGGTTAAATGAGATAACCATTGTAAAGCATTTTGCAAATTAAGTGCTATAATAAATGCTAGCTGTTATAATGTTGTTGTATTATGTAATATTTCATTATGTTATAGAAGGTCTTATAAGCCTTAAATCTTTAATGTTCCATCGATTATATTTACAATTAGTTATAATACATAAAAAGAATGAATACAATTCAGTGAGCATTTATTAAAAAACTCTGTGCAATGCCCTGTGTTAGGTGCTAAAGATTCAAAGACAGAGAAACTCCCAAGCTATAGCATTAATTGTTTTAACATTTTTAAATTATCAATCATTTTTCATTTTTCCCATTCATCTCCTCCTCCAACAAATTAATTGTTAAAATATGAAGTTCTGCTCTCTGAAATACCATTAAACACCATCACAAATTCTCTCCTAAGGAATGGGAGATCTTTAAGCTTAGTGGGTGATGTGCTATGCTAACTTATTGTTATAATTTTTTATATTTTTAATAATATTTAAATAATATTTTAAGGAAATACATTTTGTTCTCATCATACATCATTGGGCATTTATATTTATATTTAGGCATGTAGTTCTTGAAGTCCAGGCCATTCCCATCCCTAAGGGACAAGATTAAGACTTGTCTATTTATAGAGGCTTAATGAGGTAAAAATTGGCTTGGTTTAATTTCTTATTATGGTACTTTTTTGCTATGTAATCAACCATTTGGTAGACTGTTAAATATTCTTGAGACTCTATATAACATGTCATCTTCCTATCTTTACTTCCCTATATCTTCTAAGGCTATCTCTATTCAACCTGCTGTCTACCCCAGACAATTGGGTATTTGGGGGAGTCAAAACTCCCCTTACTTATAGATTAGAGAATCCAGCCATCAAGTCATAGCAGTTCTACTTCAGATCATATTCCATTTCTTTTCCTTTCCCTTATCTATCATCACTCTCCTAGCTAAAATACTTATTTCCTTAATGACTGAACTATTGGAGAACCTTTCACTGGTCTCCTTGTTGCCATTTTTCTTTTCTTCAAAGAATGTCTTCTTACCACATCATAGCTCCTTAGGAGTAGACTAGGGAAATTCTAAACCAGATTTCTTAGATAAGAGACTCATTCATCTAGCTTGTAACCAATTATTATTAGCTTTATTACACCTGACAATTTGACTAGTTCAGACCAGTTTCCCCATTTCTTTTTAGCTGCCCACAGATAGATAAAGACTACCCAAGGGTCCTCAACTCTCCAAGAATACAAATGGCTGGACACAAAGGGAAACACTCAATCTGATTTAATAGGACAATTGAGGGAAGGCTCTCAAATACAGCATGGAAATTCACCAGTTCAAATGGCTCTGCCTAAGCATCTTGGCTGCTTAATTAGAGAATTTTAATTCTGTGAGTACAAAATGAGGACAGCCAAACAATCAGTTCATTAGCCTCAAAGATGTCACTTTCTAGCTTAGAAAACATTAAGTGAGTTGCTTTACCTTTAACTTTTAAACTCTTTTGCTTGATATTCCAGGCTCTCTAAGGTCTGACCACGACCCATTTTCTCAGTCTCATTTCTCCTTACTTCCCTATATGCACCCTATATTGTTCCTTAAAAACTCCTTGTGTTTTATTGTCTCCATGCCTTTGTTCATCTTGGCTGCTCTTGGCTGCTGAAAACATCCATTCTCCAAACTCCAGCTCAGGTGCAATATACTTAATGCAACATTTCCTGATACCATAACTGGAAGAAATTACTCCCTCCCAATCCTATTCCTGACTTAAAACTTTAAAATGCTGACATAGTGTCTCACCTTAGAACCTTCTCACCCTTGAATATCTAACCTTCCTTAAGACCTTTCAACCTGGAATATCCCTCTATAATAATACTGACTCTCTGCTATCATTGGTGACTTTTTCCTGGGATCCCATTTTGTGAAGGGGTCCAGGTTGGCTTTTGTTCCATTCCTGGCCTTGTTTCTTGTTTCTGGATTTTAAAACATAGTTCCTATTCCAGGTACCTTCATTCTCACTCCACTCCCTCCACCCCCCAGAGATGCATCTCTCTTCTCTTTTAAGCTTCCTTTTGTGTGAATTGTCTTACCCTATTAGAATGTCAACTCTGAGGGCAGGAACTATTTTTCTTTTTGTATAGAAGGGAATATAATTTTATCTCCTGGTTAGAATGGTACCTGGCACATAGCAAGGACTTCATAAATGCTTGTTTCCTCCTTCTTCTTCCTCTTCTATACTCCTAGAGCAACAAAGGCAGTCCACTTTGTATTATAGTTCATTGTACATCTGTCTTATCTATCTTGACTAGAAGCTTCTGAAAGGCAGGTCCCTGTTATACTCTAAAGCACCTTGCCTCGTGCTTTGTGTAGAATAAATGCTTTAGAATCCCTGAATTGAATTATGTGTAATTTTAAAGAAATTGTATCTAGTTATATTTTTTAAAAAGCACAGTATATCAGCATAATGTAATCTATACAGCGAGCACTTAATAAATATGTCCTAATGATTCAGCCATGATAGCTACTCCTCTAAAATTCTGGGGGCATGCCTTATATGCATAACATATAAATGCATAACAGTAATAATGATAAATAATAGTGTAGCACTTTCTTGAAAAGCACTTCTATCTATTATCTCTTCTGAGCTTCACTAGAGCCAAATGAAGTAGCTTCAACAATTATGATTATTCCCATCTTCAAGGAGAGGAAATGGTTTCAGTATCTTGTCCACAATCACATAAGTAGTAAGTGTCAGAGATGACACTTCTCTCCTAGAAAGAGACCGTCTACCCTGTTGTTTCTTTAGTATATACACACATCCTTGCTACTATAATATCAGGTATTTGTTTATGCCCCAAGTGTCCCATCATTTGTGTCTTCTTTCTTCCAAGTATCATGGACTGATGGATAGAGTTAGTCCAGCCAGGTAGCCCTGCATTCAGGTCCTATTTCTGACCCATGCTGGCTGTGAGATCCTGACTAAGTCATCTGCCTTGGTAAAGAAAGTCTCCTTACCTGGTAATATCTTCTACCAGTAAAATCACAGAGCTAACCCCTATCCCCTCCACAAGAGCAGGCATTCAGGACTTTTCTTCCATAATGTTCCTGCTCCTCTCTCCAAAACCTTATTCAGGATCGATCATTTGGTATATCCTTGAACATTCTTGTTAGATGAATAGGTGTGTAAATGTGGGTGAAATTCCACTATCCTGGACCTCTTCTGGAAGAGGGATAGGTGAACAAAGAACACTTGTGACAAAAAGGGGACTTGACCTAGAGGAATAATTGAGCTATACCCCCCTAGGGAAATAGGCTGCCTTCTCCCACTTTGGGTGGGACATTCCCCTCCCCTAGAATCCATTCCACATCTCGGAACTCTGTATTTCCCTCATTTCTGACTCAAAGTAGAAGCTCCAAGAGCATTGTCTTGGAAACTGATTTGCCTCAATTATTTCTGCAATAGGTTCAGAATTCAAAAAGAAACTCACATTTTTCAGAGAAGCTTATCATTGAGCTTTAACGAATATACATGTAGAGGGTTTTTGTTTTCTCTTTATTATTTCTATCTCTCAAGAGTAATAAGACCCTTCAGGCTACAGATTCCTGGCACTGTTTGCAGAAAGGAAGTCACTTGACTTTCTTCCTGAGGCCCTCTAAAGCACCCAAAGTATATGACAGATACATAGATAAAAATTTTAATAATATAACCTAGTTTAAATACACTCTCTGGACTATCTTATTACTTTAATGACACTGCCGATTGTTACTATCTAACTTTTCTCCACCAAGAATTGTGAGAGGCTCATCTATTGGAGATTTGTAATCATAAAAATGTACACACGATCAGCATAAATCTCTCACCCTGGATGAAACCTCTTCAATGACATATTTAATTTTGGCTTGAAGCCTCCCTGTGAAAGATTATGGGCTGAGGAGAGGGAGACTCATTGAAAGAGGTGGTTCCTACAGCATCCTAAGAACTACAATATGCCAGAGATTTGGGCATACACTTTCATTAATGCTAAAAGAACTGAGCGTTATTAAGTACATGCTGCTGACAGCCCCTGCAGTTGCAAATAAAATGGCTAATGAGAAGAAAAACTGCCCATATTGCTCTACTCCCAAAGCGCCAGCCATCTTTACGTAAGAACGCTATGACAAATGGTACTTTTCACCTCCCTAACATCACCCTTCTCAGATTCCAGATTTAGATGGATAACATGCCCACAAGTGTTAGGCACCCAGGCAGGTGATTGCCTCTGGCACCCTGGGTATGCAATCTGGCTGAAATTTCCAAGCGCCAAATGAAATAATTGCAACAGGGTGAGTCTAACTTGGCAAGTGAATTTATAAAAATTAAAAAGGTCTGAAAGGTACTGTTCACAGATCCATTTGTCTCATTCTTACCCATTAAGATTTAATTGAAATGAACTCTGGCAACAGTAAGAAAAGTTATATTCTTCTGAAGGCTATCAGGTGCAAGCAAGCGATTTTTTGAAAAGTGCCTAAACCTTCTCAGTTGGAATTAATTTGACATGCCAATAATTCAAACTTGAAAAGAGTGCAAATATGTTGATAAAATGCAAAGTATTCCTGTGTGACCTTGGGAAAGTTGCTTCATGCCTCTGGGCCTCAGTTTCCTCCTCATCTATAAAAACAGAGGGTTTCACTATATTATCTCTGCAGTTTCATCTGACAGTAGCATTCTATGACTATATGAACCTCCCGGTGGCAATCCCAACAAAGCAGAAAAAAGAATTTACAGTTAAGGGATACAAACATCTAAATATCTGTGCCTGAAGGAATTAAAACAATCTCCAAACATATTCTGAAATGTACTTTAACCTCCAAAACTAACTTGAAGGAAAAATAAAGCTCGAACAATTCCATTTCAATGGGTCCATGATCTCTAAAGGGATATTCCTCATGTGGGAACAAATTCTCTCCTATCTAATGATTTTTTTATCCTGAGGTCCTTTATGTCCCTCAATAAATTCTCCATCGGGGAGCTACTCAACGTTTTTGTTGGTCATCCTTTGAATGGATCCATCATGATACCAGTGTGGTACTGTAGGCTATCCTATCTAGTATCCCTCCCTCTCCTATGAAGAACTATTTTCCTTTCTAGTTTGACATACCTTTAATAATGCCTTTGGCATCATTTCTTGCGTATGTCATTAATAGCATGATGAGGTCTTGCCTCTCTGGGCAGTCACCTTACTGTTTCAAAGGTGATCATAGTATGTAAGCATATATTTCCAGACAGTATCACCAAAAGAACACGAGGGTTGAAAATATGGCTTTTTGATCAATTAGACATCTGCTTTCACTGAAGGCACTAGGCAAAACTGATGGGGAAACAGAATGAAATATAGTGTGTGTGACCATGCTGTAAGAACCAACAACTATGGAGCATTCAGGGAAGTGAAATGGAAAAACCTTCTATGAACAGACAGACTGAAGTAAGCAGAGAGATGGGAGTACAATGGGGAAAGTTGCAAATGCTGAAAGACATGGTGGTGTAGGCTGCTTGTGCTTGAACATTTTCCTTTGTTACAAAGGAAATCTCACTGAGTAGAGGACAGGAAAGAATGAAACATGCCCGGAAACGACTATGCTGTAAAAACAAAAGGCATCAAATGAAACTAATCAAATGAAATTAAATTAAAAGGGGCGGAGGGGGGACCCAACACTGGACAATTACTCCAATGCAATCCAGCCATTTGACACTTGATTCCCAGATCTAAATCTCTGTCTATTTGCAATGCCTGATCAAGACACTGAATGTCTCAATCTGGGCTAATAGATGTTCTTTGTCTGTGTGGATTTTCCTAGATTGATTCCTCTATGTTGGTCTTTTTGGAAGAATACCATCTGAAATATATAAATCTTTCCATCCCCCCTCCCGTCCTTCATTTCAATTTCTTGAAAGCAATAAGCACACACACAATTTTATGTGTGCTTGAGTGGATGCTATAGTAAAGAAATAGAGGTTTTTCCCCAATGTGGAATTTCTGAGTTACTCATAAGCACAGCATCAACTATTTGCTGCTTTTTAAATCAGTTGCATCCTCCTAGCCTACGTGCAGTAAGCAATCAGGGCCCCATCTTTGACTTTGCCTGTCAATGACGGCAATGCCTATAAAAGAACTGGGTAGCACTTTGAGGGTGCAGATGGGCATTAACCTTTGTATGGCTTCCACAAGCCACTATCATTCACTCCAAGATAAAGGAAAAAGAACACTGGGTAGCTAATCCTATATTTTTACAAGTACACTAAATGCTTGCTGGAAAATATAACTATTACCATTTTGATTAAAATACAGTATAGCTAACCTAGATTGGACACATTATTTGATGTTGTGCAGTTAAAGCTTTCAGTGACAAAGCAGAGGGGTAGTATGGAATTTATTTTCTGATGTCCATAAGAGAATTTAGGGGGGGAAAGCAGAAACATGGCTTGGAAGTTTTTAATTCAGTCTAACAATTAAAAAAAGTAGGGGGCAGCTGGGTAATTCAGTGGATTGAGAATCAGGCCTAAAGACAGGAAGTCCTAGGTTCAAATCTGGCCTCAGACAATTCCAAGCTGTATGACCCTGGGCAAGTCACTTAACCCCCATTGCCAGCCATTACCACTCTTCTGCCTTAGCACCAACACATAGTATTGATTCTAAAGTGGAAGGTAAGGGTTTAAAGGGGGAAAAGTATAATAACGACAAAGCATAGGAAAATGCAAAATTATTTCAGCTCTAAAAAAGTTTTCATTCTTCTAAAAATTCTTTGAAAACTCTAGATTCCTCCTTAGGACCAAATAAGTACTTAACCACAATCTGGAACATGTTGAAGACTTTGCTATTCATTCATCTTTTCCCCAGAAAGATTTCTAAATACCATTAAGCTAAGAAACTAACAAACTTCAAAGGTAGCATATTTTAACCTTCCTTTCTTTTTGAAATTTCCTCTGATTTTAGCTAGAAAACACTTTTTGGTGCCTATCTCACCAAAGAAGAACCCCAAACACACATGATATTAATATTGCACATTTATATATAGCATTAAAAGGTTATAAATCACTTAGCTCATTATAAACACATTATCTCATTTCATCTTTTCAACAATTCTGTAAGTTACATAGTACAAGCATCATTATCCTGATTAGGGTTGGGAAAATGACCTAGCCTTGTCACATTACTAGCAAGAGACAGAGTCAAAACTTGAGCCCTGAATCTTCTGATTCCAACCTTAGAGAGATCTCTCTACTGTAATATGGGGCTTTCCTTTCAAGACAATGAACTAACAGAAAAGAACAAGCAAACAGTTTCCTAGTTAAGAGAAGGAAGGAAATAAGAATTAATACAGTGGACCAGGCATTGTGCTAGTTACTTTACAAAAATTATCTCAGTGGATTTTCACAACAACCCTACTAAGATAGGTGTCTTTAGAGTAGAAGAAACTGAGGCAGAGATTAAGTGACTTCCTCAGGGTCACACAGCTAGAATCCGAGGTTAAATTTAAACTGACTGTTGGGCCAATGTTCTATCCATTATATTTCCTAACTTCCAAATGAGTAACATGAAATAGAAGTGACTAATACAAGCAGGAATCCCCTTTGTCTTCTACTTAGTACATTTTCTACTTTAGGGATTTTATTTACATTCATACCTTCAGTCATGACTTCTAATTGTTCTTATATTTATCTTTCCAACCATAAACTCCCTTTCAGCTTCCATCTCACATTTTCAGTAGGTAATTGAACATCTTCCCTTAGATGTCCTGCCAATCCCTCAGACTGAACATGGGTTCTAACACAACACAGTTTCATGGTCATCTTTTGTCATTTCCCTCTAATTCATCTTCCATACCTTGTCAGTTCCCAAGTCTAGTGGATTCTTCAGTTTTGGAGGGGTTCCCCCCAACCCCTGCTTAAAGCAACAAAACAGTTTTCTAAGAAATGGAAAGGATTCATATACTTTCTTTCAGTGAGAGGCAGCTTGGTATAATGGAAAGAATGCCAGAATGGGAGTCAGGAGACACTTTAGTTCAAATCCTGTCTCTGATGCTTTCTAGTTTTTCAACCATGGATGAATCACTTAAAGTCTCTGAATTTCAATTTTCTCATCTTTGAAAAATGGAATAACAATAGCCACAGTATCTATTTCACAGAATTGTCAGGGGAGCAAGTGAACTAATCAATGTAAAACTTTAAATGGCTATATGAAGATCAGCTCTTATTAGTGGTCATTAGAGGAAGTTCAGAGAAGAAAATTTGATGTAGGAAAAAACAGTGCCTCCAAAGCTATCTGCAAACCACTCACCAAATGTATCTGAATGGCATGATTAGAAAGGAGATATGCTAGTCAGTTAGTAAGGGCAAGGGGGTAGCAGATGTGTATTCCAAATTATCAAAGGAAGGAAACATTTATTAAGTGACTGCCATGTGCCAGGTACTGTGCTAAGCACTTTCTAAATAGAATATACATATATATGTATATATATATATATACATATATTATAAATAAATAGTTTGAAAAGTGAGGGTCATTTGATCTTCACAAGATTCCTGGGAGGTAAGTGCTATTATTATTCCTCTTTTATAGTCAAGGAAACAGTCAGAGTTTAAGTGACTTCTCCAGTGCCATACAACTAAATAAATGTTTGAGGTAGGAATTGACCTCATTTTCCTGGCTAACACTCTATCCACTCACTCTATCATCTTCTTGGGAAAAAGACCTAGAAGGAGGTCTCATGGATATTGGATTGTTTCATAGACTGGGTCTACTGATGAGCATGAATAAAAATTATGCATGGTGAGAATTCAAGGATGAGAAGTCCATAGTCTGCACTTATGGTGGTAATTCCCACTTGATGAGATCATAGACCCATTGATGTATTGAAGCCAGGATCCAAAAAGACCTTGACATTTGGGAATATTAGAACAAAGCTAATCTGATAACATTTTGCTAAGGACAACTGAAAGTCATATTTGAGTTCTAAAAATCAACATCATAACTAGCTGAACTATTGTTCCACTGAAAAAAGAGCTGGAGTTTTTAATGGAATGCAAGTTCCATATAAGTCAAAATATATTAAACTGATTGTAGATTGTAACTCTGAGAGGTGATAGGTCTACTGCACTCTGACCAGGACAAGCCATATGGGAATTACTGGGTTCTGTTCTGGGAGCCATTTCATAAAAAAAAAGGATATTCATAAACTGAATAGTATCCATGGGAGTAAATCAGAATGGAAAAAAAAATCTAGATTATGCCATATCAGGATCAGTTGAAAGAACTCTGAATGTGCAGCCTAAAGAAGATTTGGGGTCAACATGAAACCTAAGGCATATGTACTTCCTTCTTTACAAGAGTTAAACATTAGAGGATCATCATTTTTTAAATTCAAAGATATTTTATTATCCAAAATAAATGTAATAACAATTTTCAACATATTTTTGCCAATAAAATCCCTGCCTTTCTTTCCCTCTCCCTTATTGGAGATGGTATGCATTTCAGTCTAAGTTATCCATGTATTATCATGTGAAACATACTTCTATATTGGTCATTGTTGTAAGAAAATACTTATATAAAACCACCCATGCAAAAAGGCCCCTTTAAAGAAACTAATATGAAAGATAGTCTGTTTTGATTTACATTTGACTCCAACAGTTTCTCCATGGAGGTGGATAGCATTCTTTGTCATAAGTCCTTCAGAATTGGAGGATCATTGATTTTAAAACAGATTGAAGTTAAAAAATCACAGTCTGACTTCCTCATTTTGTAGGTGAGGATACCAAATACTGAGGCTCAGAGATCATGAACAAAATAAATGGTAAAACCAAGATTCCAAACTAGATCACCTGTCTCAAAAGTAATTTATCTTTCTATTGGTCGGCACTGCCTGCCTAATGGATTTGTGATCTCTCTGTAGGCAATGGCAACCCAACTCTCATTTAAAACTGTTTCCATGAGCACTTGTGTTCTAAGTTTCAAAGTCAACTTTTATATCAGTCAGTCAGTAATTGTACTAGGCATTGTGCCAAGCATTAGGGGATGCAAAGAAAAACAAAAGATAGTTTCTGACCTTGAGATGCTCAGGAGCCTGCCTCCTTTGTTCATTGGGGAATATCTGTATAGTGTATTGATTTCCAAAGTATTTCAACATTCACTATTTTTTTCATGCTCTCTTGTTCTGCAAATTTTTTTGGGGGGGGAAATACTCTCACAAAGAGGTCTTAAAACATTAAAAATTGCATTAGTTACAAAAAATGCAATCTACTTCATAGAATCAGATTATTGACTCTCCACACATCCCCTTTCAATACAATTCTACTCATTTTATTCTTAGTACTTCAATGGTACTTCAATAAAATGAAGAAATAATAGAACACTATACACACATCATGTTTATAAATTAATAATACAAAAGATTAGAAATCAAGTCAATTTTGTTAAGATATAGTTATAAATTTTTTTTTTAAGTTCATGGGCCTGGGGCAGTTGGATGGCTCAGTGGATAGAGAACTAGGTCTGGAAATGGGAGATCCAGAGTTGATATCTGGTCTCAGACACTTCCTAGCTGTGGGATCCTAGGCAAATCACTTAGCTCCAGTTGCCCAACCCTTATTGCTCTTTTACCTTGGAAACAATAGTTTTGATTCTAAGATAGAAGATAAGGGTTAAAAAAAAGTTCTAATGACCACATAGCAAGGGGTTAAAATCAATGAACAATCATTAATTGTCTACTATGTGCTACTACTATGTTCTAAACCCTGCGTTAAGACTTAGGGATACAAAGAAAGATAAAAGACAAAATCAGTTATATATTAGAAAGTAGCCAGGAAAATTCATTTTCTTCTTAACATTTCTACCATCACAATGGATTGCTGTACACAAATGCAAACTATCATTCTTGTGCTTAACATCTTTCACATGCCATTCCACTTTTCAAGGGCAATAATCATAAGATTTAAATTAAAGAATTGATTCCGTTTTAAAACTTCAAACTTTCTAAGAAGCCATTAAGTGACTGCATACTTTGGACACTCCTAAAGCAATTTCTTCAGCAAATATCTTTATACTTTATTAAGGAATGACATGGTGAGTCTGAACTATATTTAATTTTTATTAACAATTTCACTTTCAATTGCTTTTTACTCTTTTATATATTTCTCAGATTCCTTCAAACCTGTCAGATGTATGTCCTCTGTAGAGGTTAAGCCCTCAGTACCTGATCTCTTGTCTTCTGAACCATTGTTATCATTATCCCCAATCTCTTTATTCCAATTTTACCTTCTTTTACCTTAGACCCAAGTTGAATCCTTATCCAATAAAAACAAAAAACAACCACCCTGCAAAGATTCTGGCCATTTTCTTTTTGTTTAGCCACCTTCAGGAGAACACAAGCTCCACCAGCTCCTCAATTGTCTTCTAGCCTTACAGTTGACTTGTTCACAATCTCAGATTGCTTTTATTAAGATAATTACAGACCTCAAAGTAAGACCTGATTATTTTATTTTAATGGTTGATGCCCCTCATTTGAGTTCTGGGTACTTTCAAAATTCTGATCAAGTTAACCTTAAAGCCTTGAAGGCTCAAAAGGTATTCCTGGGCTCATGGCTTTGGATGAAGGGGCAGATCAATTTATTCCAAATAATCAGTTGATTAAGAAATAAGGCATATGATATCTGATATGCCAAAGTGTAGATTTGTCTTGCTTTATTATACTTTTTTGTTCTTGTTAAAAGAGAGTTCAGCATGGAGAGTGAGGCTTTGGGGAAGCTGTGTGGGATAATGTGAATTAATATCAGTGTTTTACTATGCACCAGAAAAATGTTAAAAATACACATCAAATAAACTAACTGATCGAATACAATAATTGGATAGTTGTGTATACATAATCAGTTTCCCTTGTGAAAGTAGTGATGTTTCTGACACTCTCCTCTCCTCTTTTGTAACTTGTGGGATTGAAAGTTATATTTTATAAACATCTTTCTTCTACTTATTATAGTAGTACACTTATATCCTACAGCCATTTCTTTATGGAGCACTGAATCCTTCCTTCCTTCTTCCCTCCCTTCCTCACCAATAGTAACACATCAGAGTGGTATGGGGATATTATATGGTAAAATTATAATATATCTCTGCTCTCTATAGCATTTTACATTTTACAAAGAGCTTTCATACTTTGGGAAGTAGATAGGAAAGGCATTAATATTTCCCTTTTGTAAATGTGGAAACTAATGCTTAAAGGGATTATATTATTTTCCCAAGGGCACTTAATAAGGAAGGCGGAAGGAAGGACGATCCAGTAAGTGCAAACTGAGAAAGACAGAGCTCTGCTTTGGTACAGTAATATATCATCTCTGCCTGTCTCTTGGCTATGAAAGTACTAGGGACAAAAAGAGCTCGTGGGAGTGAAACCCATTGAAAAGAATTGTACATCTGTGCTCATAGAAGCCACAATGTGAAAATTATATTTACTATTTATGACTCCACCTTTTACAAAGTTAACATTGTGTCTGGGACAGCTTGTAAGAGTGATTCTTGTAAAAATGTGATACTTGTCCATGGATATATACTTGCAGACAGTCTGAATGCTCCTTTGTAGTTCGCTGTTGTTATTCTGATATAAGAGTGCAAGAGATCTATATCCTGGGAGGAGGGAGGAAGGACAAAGGAGGGGAGGAGGGAATAATGCACACACACACACACACACACACACACACCCCTACTCAGGATACTAAGTATAAGAGAGCCTTGAAAATAAACAAAAAATTTACCAGCCCACCCTTTATATTTAAAGTCAAAGTATATACATACATACACACACACACACACACACACACACACACACACACACACACACATATATATATATATATATATATTAGAAGTAAAATGAATAAGAATAATCATTTCCCACCCCACCTCCCATTTTAGTTTTTTCTTCACTCTAGACAAGTAGGCAAGGCTATTTCCAAAGCTGATTTAACCTTAGGCTCTATCCTGCACTTAACTCTTCAATCCTTCATCTTTTTTCCTGGCCTGCCTATTTCCCACCCTATCATTTCTCTTGATTTTCAGCATCTTGTTAAATAACAAATTCTTTCTCTTTTTCTAGTGTCTGAGACTTGGAAATTACTTTCTTTAATCCAGGACCTATTTGTACTTTTAAAGCCAGGCATTTTAGAAGCCTCCATGACTCTAAAATTGATATCTGCTTGTCTCTAAGGTTGTTTCTGCTGAAAGGCTGATTCTGATGGGTTTTTTTTTCTTTTTAACCATGCTGGTACAAACTATTTTCTCTCATCTTAAAGAGACAACATAGTATATGTTGATATAGAACCAGAAGTGGGTTGTGGTCTTGCTATTGGAATAAAATCCTAGAACATACATTTTTGGAATTGGAAAGGGTCTTAGAGGTCTTCTATTGGTAGGTCCTTAAGAGGTGACTTCATGTAATCCATTTTACAAATGAGGAAAATGAGGCTCAGGGGTGGAGTGACTTGTTCCAGAGTATCTGAAGTCTTTTGTGGATATTGTCTTGCCCTCCAAACTTTGTTTCCTAACACCCTGAACTTGACTTGTCTATCTTTTACAGTTTTCCTCCTACTACCCTTACTTTTTGCCTTACTTTCCCCACAATTTCATGCTTGCCTCTTGAAATTCCTCACCTGCTACCTGTTTTTAGTGTAGTTAATCCCTCCTATGCATCATCCCTGTTAACTAGTTTTTCTCATATTAATTGTGATAATGCAATGAAGAAAACCTTAATCTATCTATCTATCTATCTATCTATCTATCTATCTATCTATCTATCTATCTATATCTATAAGAATCTATATACTATTAATTATTGTCCCACTATATCCTCACCTGGACTTGAGAGTACATGGATATATTGATTTCTAGTGTAATGCAAATATTGTTATACCTATTTTGCAGATGAGTAAACTGAGGCTTGGAGGTGAAAAGACTTGTTCCAAGTCACATAGACACTAAGTGGCACAACCAGTACTCCAAACCCAATGCTGGTTCTGTTAGGCTATCTGGACACAACTTGTTCCTAGTCTTGCCTAGGGACCCATGTTCAGGAGCCAGGTGTGACATTGTCTCCCAGAAGGCTATTTTATGGAATTATTACTATATTACTAGATCAGAAAGGAAAAAAAAAAAGTTTATTGATTGAAGTTATTCCTATCAAGAAAGAAAAACAAAACATCCCCACAGTCCTAGTATTTTGGGACAAAAGACATCATGGTTCAGCAGGACCATAGAAGGGGCACACTCTAAGTAATTCAGGTGGGGATCATTTGCTGAGTCTAATTGTCTGTCTTTTTGGATAAATATGTAGGAAGGTATATACACATTTGCATATGTACTTAGCTATATTTACATATCCCTATGTATACACAGTAGGACCTCATTTTAAGCAAATTTAATACACATGGATTCAGGTATACGTGAATGGTAACCCCACCACCCAAGGCAGGAAAATATATAAAACAAAAATTTTTAATTATGTGCTCCATTTTTCCAAGTAGAGTCAAGTCTCACAGTTGATCTGATCATGCTCGTTCTCACTTTGAGAATCAGTAGTGTGAGTCATTACATTATTTTGCACCAAACATTAGTTCTTCCATCAGTCTTTGTCTTAATACAAGTTCTCATTTGTAACAAGTTGTGTCTGCATCAGAGCAGTGCTTCTCTTTGTTTCATCAGCCCTATTTACTTATTAATAATGGCTCCAAAGTACAAGAGTACTGATCCTGGTAGCTCTGATAAGCCTAAAAAGTAGAAAAGTGCCTAGGTACATATTAAATAATGGAGTTTGCTATTATGCATGATTTTCAGCTTACATGAAGGGTCTTAGATCATATCGGTCACAAAAAATGAGGTCCTATTGTATCTACGTACATGTAGGAGGATAGATAGATATTCATTCTTCATTTGGTTGGAAATCAATAGCAAGCATTAACATGAGACCTAAATGATTTGTGGCTATATTGATAATATTTCTCATCTGATTCTGTCCCAGAGTAGTGGAAAGAACACTGAGCTTAGAATCAGAAGACCTGGGTTTGTGTTCTGCCCATACCACTTACTAACTATGTGACTTCAGGAAGGAGACTTCACTTTTCGTGAATGTCAGCATCTTTATACATCAAATGGGCACAATAAAATTTATATATTCTACCTCACAGAGTTGTTGTGGAGGTAAAAAAAATAGTAGATATGAAGCATTTTGTAGCATCAAGTGTTTATATAAATATAACTTATTGTTATTATCATCAATGAAGCCATGAATTATACTGGTAGGAAAACAAAAAACAAAAAAAAAACAATTATATTAGGTTGTTTAAAATATCAACCCATGGATTATAGCCCCATGAGAAAGGAAGTTATTGTCCTACCTGAATGGAAAAGGATTCCTATGGAGAGGGATATATCTGCAAGCCATTTCTAAAATAATGGCAGGAAAGAAAGGGAACTAAAATATTAAGATGAACTAGTTTATCTGAGTGATGCAGAGCCTAAGATGAGACTGTTAATAAAAGCCATGGAAAAGGGAAACACTTCCTACCTTTTGGGAGTTCGGAGTTTATTATTGTTTTAATATTTGCATATGGTGAGAAATGAAGAGACCCAAAATTATAGCCTGGATATGTAGTGATTATTGTTCAACTCAGTCATGTCCTTAAAGGAGTGCACAGTGAAGGAAGGTTAGCCCAAGGACTTCTCCAGATATGTGAAACTACTGATGATAATAGTAAATACTAGGGCTACCTGAGAGAGTCTGCTCAGCTCCCATGTAACTCTGGAGGTCAAATCAGACCAAAGAATGATCAAGAAGCCCAATGAGAAACTGTAATAAGTGACAGTTTTCCTCCCAGGGCTGCACAAAAAAAGACCACCAAAAGCCCACCAGGTAAATGAAAGGAGACTGCTAGCATAGACAACCTCAGTGTAAATGAAGATGGAACCCATGTAGTCTTCAGGTTCCTGAGGGAGCAAGAGTGGAGGGCTTCTCCTCATGGTGGAGATCTTGGAAGTGGTACAAAGAGCAGAAGCAGTGACTCTAGTCAGAATATCTCAGGCCCAGAGTGCTCAAGGATGTGTTAAATTCCAGATGGGACCTATCTAGGTTCACTTGGATCTAGCTTCATTGCCCTGAACCTGAACAGCTAATAATATTGGGAGGAGATCAGTGCAGGATCCCAAGTAACCAAGAATTAGACTAAACGTTGTTGTCTAACCTACTTCCAAAGCCCCCAAAGGATTGGGAATTGGCCCTGCACAAAGCCCCAATTCAGGAAATGAAGTTAGAGATGAGTCAATCAAAGAAAACACCCACAAAGAGAGAAATTCCCTAACAACTGCAGGCAGAGACTCAAAGGAGAAAATATTTAGAAGAAATGAAGATATAAAAAATGAAATTAAAACTTTTAAGGAAAAAATTGAATGAGAAAGTAGTAAATTTTATGTCTTTGAAGGGTATTGAGGGAATTAAAAAAAGAAAAATAGAAGTCTTGGGGAATGGATCAGTTTGGTCTTGACAGAAGTTTGACAGAAGTTCAAATTCTTGACAGGGCTTGAAAAGGAGACAGAGAAGAAAGAGTTCTATTGGTGTGGAATGGAGAAATAGGGTATAGAATTGGCAAGTTCTTTTTTTTTAAAAACCCTTATCTTCTGTCTTAGAATCAATCCTGTGTATTGGTTCCAAGGCAAAAAAGCTATAAAGGCTAGGTTAAACAATTTGCACAGGGTCACACAATTAGGAAATCTCTGTGGCTATATTTGACCCCAAGACTCTAGGCCTGACTCTCAATCTACTCAGTCACCTAAATGCCCCCAGATTTGGCTATTTCTCATAATTGGGATACATGAGAAGAAGAGAGTACAAACATGGAGGAAGGATGCATCTTATCATTTGAACTGGACAAAGGAAAGTTGAACATACACGTGTACACAAAGTTTAGTGTAGAAACACACAACATTCAATTGGGAACCAAACTGGAATGGTGGGATAGGGCATTAAAAGGGAGATTAATACCCAGGAGGGAAAAGCTACAAATTTCTTTATCCTGAGGGGGAGAGTGAAAGGGAGATGGAAAAAGAAAACCCTTGAATCTATTGAAGTGTCTTAGATTGACTGAGACAAATGGGAATGGTTGAAAAAAATTGTAATATATGGAAATAATGTAATAGTGCCTTAAGGAATGATGATACAGGCAATTCCAGGAAATCTGGGTAGCATGGACTAATGCAGAATGAAGCGATCAGAGAGTCATTAGAACATTCATAGAAGGACAAAATATTATCAAGAAAAATGACATTGGTATATTAAAGAACTTTGATCAATGCAATGACCAATCAATGTCTCCAGAGGACTGATAAGAAGCCTGTTACTCATAGGTAGACAATAAAGTGATGGGTAGAGAATGTGGGAAGAGAAATGTTTCTAGACATGATCATTGTGTAGATTCATTTTACTTGATCATAAATATCTATTACAAGGACCTTCCCTTCCCCTCCCCCCTCTCCCTTCCCTTCCCTTCCCTTCCCTTCCCTTCCCTTCCCTTCCCTCTCCTTCCTTTCCTTTCCTTTCCTTTCCTTTCCTTTCCTTTCCTTTCCTTTCCTTTCCTTTCCTTTCCTTTCCTTTCCTTTCCTTTCCTTTCCTTTCCTTTCCTTTCCTTTCCTTTTTTCCTTTCCTTTCCTTTCCTTTCCTTTCCTTTCCTTTCCTCCCCTCCCCTCCCCTCCCCTGCCCTTCCCTTCCCTTCCCTCCCCTCCCCTCCCCTTCCCTTCCCTTCCCTTCCCTTTCCTTTCCTTTCCTTCCTTTCCCCTTCCCTTCCCTTCCCTTCCCTTCCCTTCCCTTCCTCCTTTCCTTTCCTTTCCTTTTCCTTTCCTTTCCTTTCCTTTCCTTTCCTTTCCTTTCCTTTCCTTTCCTTTCCTTTCCTTTCCTTTCCTTTCCTTTCCTTTCCTTTCCTTTCCTTTCCTTTCCTTTCCTTTCCTTTCCTTTCCTTTCCTTTCCTTTCCTTCTCTTCCCCTTCCTTCCCTTCCTTTCCCTTTCCTTTCCCTTCCCTTCCTTTCCCTTTCCTTTCCTTCTCTTCCCTCCTCTTGATTTTCATTGAGGAAACATTGTGTTAGAAGGGTTAGAAATGGTGATGCAAAAAAGAGCAACTGAAACACTTTGAAAGTACATAGAAGAAAACATAAGGAACTTCGGCAGGAAGTATAGACAAGCAGAATAATTTTGAAAGTAGAGAATTTATTACGTACTTTTAAAAAGAAAGGTGTGTAAAATGGAGATTAACAGTTTCTTAGAGAACAGAACACATTTTTGTTCCAGTGTACATGTAGAAATGCTCTTTTTCATAATAATTTCAGAATAAAGCAATTAAAGAAAATAATGCTACTTCACAATGCCTTGACACATATCTATTTCATTTCAAAGGATCCTAGATTTAGAGCTGGAAAGGACCTTAAAGGTCTTAAACTTATATCTCTCCCCTATTTGGGGAAGCTTAGGTGGTGCTATAGACATAGAGCTGGGTCTGACATATCAAGGAGGTTGTTTTTCAATAGTTTCAATTATGTTTGTCTCTTTGTGACTCTATTTGGGGCTTTCTTGGCAAAGATACTGAATTGGTTTGCCATTTCTTTTTCCAGTTCATTTTACAGATGAGGAAATTGAGGCAACAGGTTTAAATGAGTTGCCCAGGGCCATACTACTTGTAAGGACAATGTCAAAGAAGACCTGAGTTCAAACTTGTCCACAGACATTTACTAGGTGATTCTGGGTAAGTTAGTAACTTTTGCCTCAGTTTCCTCCACTGTAAAATGCAGCTAATAATAGCACCTTCTTCCCAAATTGTGAGGATAAAATGGGATAATGTTTGTTTTCTCTTAGCCTAGTCTCTATAATATAGGGGGCATGATCTAAATACCAGCTATTATTTTTACAGCTAAGGAAAGTGAAGCCCAGTGGAGGATAAATGACTTGGCCAGTAACAATACCAAATATCTGGTTGAAATTTACACTGAGGTTCCAAGTCCACAGCCTTATCTACTAGGTGATCACCTCTACAAAAGCTTAGTGAGGTAGTTTGTGTGGATGTCATTATATCCATTTTACAGATAAGGAGACTGGGGCATAGAAAGTCAAGATCACAAAGCTAGGAAGCGTCAGGTCTTTGATAAGAATTTTAAGCTTTCATTTTCCCCTTTATCATATCTCATAGTCTTTATATGCTATGTGCCTGCCCTATTCTGGCCAACATTAAAAAAAAATCCCTTACCTTCTGCCTTAGAATCAGTACTGTGTATTGATTCCAAGGCAGAGAGTGGTAAGGACTAGGCAATGGGGATTAAATGACTTGCTCAGGGTCACATAACTAGAAAATGTTTGAGGCCAGATTTGAACCAATGACTTCTCATTTCTTGGCTTGGCTCTCAATCCACTGAAATACCCAGCTGCCCCCTCTGTCCCTTTGGCAAATCACTCTGAGCCTCAATTTCCCCATATGCAAAAATAAAGATAATTATTTTCACTGCCAACTTCATGAAATTATGAGAAATAGTGGACTTTGTAAACTTTATGGTTCTATAGTGTATGCTTTATTCATTTTCTGATCTATCAATGGATTTCCTAGTAAACCTTCTAGTGGAGCTCTATTTAGGCAATGTCTGATTTGAAAAGTCATCAGGTGACATTTTAGGCAACTAATGGGCAAGTTGGGGACTCTCCAGAAGAAGGTGACTTGAGTGATAAGAGAATTTGAAAGGTTCTCATGTGAGGCTAATAGGATCATAGGTCTAGAACCAGAAAAGACCTTTGTATGTCAGGGAGTCTATTTCCCTCATTTTGCAAAGTCAGGAGACAGAGACACATTAGGGATAGGTCACCTGCCCAAGGTCATAGAGATACTAAGTGCCAGAGTCAAGATTTGAACCCAGGTCACTGGATCTTTGTATTTTCCATGGAAATAGTCTCCTGTCTTTAATGGGACAAGAAATATTTAGCCTGTAGAAAAGAATGCTTAGGGGTGGGATGGGATGGGAAGGCAGAGAATAATTACTGTCTTTATTTAAAGAATTGTCATTCAGTAGGCAGTGAATTCTCTTTCATTGGAAATCTTCAATCCCACTCTGCATAACTACTTGTCAGAAAAACTGCATAATTGTTGTCTGGCACTTAGGAAAGGGAATTCCTGTGGCTACGGATTGGACCATCTGGTCTCTGAGATCCTTTTTAAGATCTAAGGTTCCAGCATTCTGGGACTTTTAAGTCAGGTCCTGTAGGATGGTTGGATTCAGCTTGCTTCTGTTTGGGTACCTGTCTCAATTTGAAACTAAGTGTTCCAATGTCACTTAAAATTTTATTGATTGATTTGTTTGGTACATTAAAATGCCCAGTTAACTGCCCTCCCCCATTAAAGAAGGCATCACTTGACAAAAAGATATACGTATATATGAAACCATCTTTCTTCTTTCTAAAATACTGTAGCACAAAAGTCCATGGAGATAAAGGGAAGAAATAAAGACAGTTTGTCCATCGTTAAAGTTTATGCTTGTTCGTTTTTTAAGGACCTCCCTTATTTTAAAACATATAAAAGGAAAAAAATGGAATTAGTTTTCTTCTTAAAATTTAAAAGCTTATTATTTTTTTTAAATTCACATATACAAATGTGAATTGCAGCCCACAGTAAACACTTAAGCAAAAGAGCTCCAAATACTGAGTTCAAAACTTAAATGATTGCACTTAGGAGATGCTTTTTTCATGGAACAATTTAAACACACTGAGTAAGATGGGGCTTTCATTTCAAAGTAACCAAAGAAAATAATTAGAAAAGAAGCAAATGGACTTCTAAGTATATTGGCTAATGTGAACTTT
The DNA here is from genome assembly GCF_027887165.1 of Monodelphis domestica. Taxonomy (NCBI): domain Eukaryota; kingdom Metazoa; phylum Chordata; class Mammalia; order Didelphimorphia; family Didelphidae; genus Monodelphis; species Monodelphis domestica. The sequence continues at coordinate 99,536,312 of NC_077232.1, forward strand.
CATCACAAGCTCCACGTTCAAATAGAGCCAAGGGAGAAAGGAGCAAGGATGCTCAGAAGATGTGCCCTTTGAGAAACAGCCCTCAGTAAAATGTGGATCAATTCAATGTCACGGGTTGGGTGCCTACGACTATGTGTAAAACATTGGGGGCTGGTGGAGGGACCCAAAGGGGAAAGGCAACTCAATTTGGGAACAATGGAGGAGAAGGTGGAATAATGAAAAGGTCAGGGACTTAAAACCTAGGTCTCTTGGCCCTTTCTCTGTTTCCAAATTAGTCGTGCAATTGGGGATGTGGAAGGGAGAAGGGAATCGTTCCTTCTCTCTGTAGAATGAGCTTAGTCTCGCCATCTCTGTCTTCTTGCCACTCTGACATTCCATGTTTTAAGGTCCTTTACAGCCCTCCATTCTAGTTCCTAAGAGAATGGCTCTCGAAAGTTTTTGATCACGGCAGGCACGATGTTATTCTTTGCCATAAGGGAAGAATCACAGTACACTGAATGTTGAAGTTGGCAACGATGAGGGGGAGTTGGGACATTGGAACATGTGCATATGATTGCAAATGCGAGTTTCATACCATTCCTGGGAGACCCAGACATGCTACTGCAAGGGTAATTTGGCACACTTAGCAGAACTCAATCTGCCTATGCTATTTGAGAACCACTATTGAGATCCCTTGTCGCTAGCTCCAACATTTTGAGCTCTGAGGGCCCCTGCTTCCAAGACATTCTGTGTTCGAAGGGCTCTTACATGCTAACATTATGTCATCACAATAATGACCAGATCAATGAAAAGGGGGGAAAAGATGCATTACATTGCATTGGCTAACGATATTAACCCAGGATTGATCTCATATGTCGATGAAGGAGGAAGCAAAGTAATAGGAAAGATGCTAGAGAGATGCCATCGATTCCGTCCATAGAGCCCAACTTGGGGGAAGCATTTTTATCAGTACTTCTGGATGCCTCTCTCACTTGTCCTCAGTTAAAGTGCAAATATTCAGGGAAGGGATATTAAAAGCAAATCACACTGATTCAATTTGATTGTATTCAACACACATTAAGTGATTATTATGTATAAGGTGAGCAGCTAGGTGGCATAGTGGATAAAGCTCTGGGACTGAAGTTGGGGAGACTCCTCTTCCTGAATTCAAATTTGACCTCAGACATTTACTAGCTGTGTGACCCTGGTTAAGTCACTTAACCCTGTTTACTTCAGTTTCTTCATCCGTAAAATGAACTGGGGAAGAAAATGGCGAATCACACCAGTGTCTTTGCCAAGAAAACCCCAAATGTGATCACAGAGACACTAGTGAAATAACTGAATAACAACAGCAACGTAGGAGGTATTGTACTAGCTTTTGGGGGATGCCCTCAAGGCACCTACCATCGAATAGAAGGATGATGATGATGATAATAACAATAATAGCTAATATTCATATATCATTTACTATGGGCCAAGCAACTTCACAATTATGATCTCATTTGATCCTCCCAACAACCCTGGGAGTCTGTACTATTATTATACCCATTTTACAGATGAGGTAATGAGGTAAAGTGGTTAAATGGACTGTCGAGGGTCACAAAACCAGAAAGTGTCTGAGCTCAGATTTGTACTTGGGTCTTCCTGACTCCAGGTCCAGTGCTCTGTCCACAGGGTCATTTACACCAATTAGTATGATGCCAGTTAGACTACAATGGGGATAAAGGCAAGCTCTGGACAGAAAGTGCTAAGAAAATATGTATAGAGAGATCAGAGGAGGGGAAACCTTTGTGTAGAAGACCTTTGAGGAAATGAAGGAGTTCAGTAGGAGGACAAGAATGAGAGTGACCTTAGTGAATGCAGAGGGGTGAGACAGAATGAGATGGAGGAGCAGGATGGTCTAGGTTGATTGGTCCCTCAGTGGTGTGAATGGTGGGCTAGAATGACAAGGTAAGGGAAAAACATTTGTAAAGACACACCAGGCTAAGGATGGGGCCCATATTGTATCCTACAAGAGAGGAATCCCTGAACAAGAGAGAGGGAGCTGAAATGTACTTTCTATGAGTTGCGTTGCCACTCTGTTTTATGGATGGTGTATTTAGCTGGAGTATTCAAGGAGAGGGGGTCCCTACATTGTCCTATTTGCTCAGAACATACTATCCTTTCCCCCTATCTCTAGCTGTTGGAAGTTCCTCCCTTGCTGTCTTCTCTAGGAAGTTTTCCTCCATGCACCCAGATGAGCCTGAACTCATAGATATCATCTATAGGATCCTAGGACTCCAAGTTGAGAGAAAAATTAAAAATCCTCCAATCCAACGGTGTCATTTTACAGATCAGAAGAAGGAAGCTAATAGTGCTCAAACAACTTGCCCAACTTTGCACAGTTAATAAGTAACAGAGCTAAAGCTCGAATGGAGGGTCTCCCATTCCAATTCCAGACTCAAGAAATAGAGTGAATTATAATTCAGGGTAGAGATGTATAGTGAAGACAATTTGTATTTCAAAGTCCTCAGATTACCAGGCTAAACCAGTTCGCCCAGAGACCCTAATGCTATTATTAGGCCAAGTTAAAAACTGTACACGTGGAGAGTGAGGAAAATGGCAGAAGGGAAGTTGACATGGGCCCCACAGATGCTTCCCTTCCCTCCTTGCTACCTAAGTGCATATGGAATTTCTCAACTTTGATTCTTTGGAGGTATGATGTAGTTCTCCTAACAAAACTTTTAGCATGCTTTGCAGATACTCTTTCCTTTCTGTGAAGCCTTGGAATAATGCTCTTGGCTTGCAGGAACTTGCATGTTCCTTCCACGGCCAATGGCACTTTCACATTTAAGCCATTACTCAGGAGGGAGCCAGCTCCAGAAGACATCTTCCAGAAGTGCCCAATTTTAAGAGTTTGCACCAATGGCAGAGACGGTTCTAGTCAGAAGATCTGGAAAGGCCTCAACCAGATGCTGAATTAAATACTTCTAGGAAAGCTTAATCACTGAAGAGAAAAGCTTCATAGAAGCCAATGGGTCAGCCACCAGATGAAGTGAGATCTCGCTTTCAGAAAGTGAGATTCCCATCCTTTTGGTGACCTCAAGCTACTGAACCAAGCAAGCACCAAGCGAGCTTCATATGCCTGTTGAAAGCATTTGCACCTCTGAGCACAGTGGCCCTCCAACCCTGTTATATTTCAAGGTAGCAGGGTGTAATAGACAATTTGACAGACCCAAATTGAATGACAACAGACTTCCTCCAGTCTCTTTAAAAGCAGCAGGTTAGGGGAGAGGAAGAAAGAGACTCCTGTAACAACTCTATTCAGTCATACAAGTTCAAGTCCATTGCTCTGATTCAAAGCCAGGACACTGTGCTCTGCTCAGATTTACCCCTTTACCTTCACCCCAAAAGTCTTTCCCCGAATGCCAGACACCTGGTTCTGTCAATTCTGCAGAGAACCTGACAGCAGCTTTTACTAAGTGACTTGGGATTCCTCCGAAAGAAAGGGATTTGTTTTGACAAAGTGAGAATACAGCAATTGTTTATTCTCGGTAGTACTTAATTATATCCTCAGAAAGATATGGTTAGTTCAAAATTCAGGCGTCGAGTGTATTCAGAAATCTTTATCCAGTCTTCCCAGGAAGTGAAGCATTGATTCGAACATTTTTCCATCAGCTCCTGAGGTCGGAATCGATTGCCTATGGTCTACCTGTCTGACCTTCTCTCATCCTAACACTGAAAGCTGCTATTTAAGACCCTAATTGGCTCTTTATTTGAACAATATTGAGGATGGCCTCCTGACAAAGGGAGCCAGAGTTAGAATTTAGGCTCTCTCGTGGGTTGTGGACTTCTTAGGACTATTTGAGCCTCCCTATTTCAACCCATGTTGAAAGCTGAAGAAACTGACCGACTTTTGCCCTTTTGCACATTGGATCTGGACCAGATTCTCATAACTGATGCCAGCTGAACCTAAAAGTAGATGGAGCCACTAAGTTTGAAAGTGTGCATGAAGGGGCAGGAGGGGTGAGCAAGCCTAGAATGGCCATGTTCTAGAACCTGCTCCATGGGACCTTCTCTAGCTTTCCTCATCCTAAAATGTTCTCTTTGTCTTTGAATCTCTTCTAACATTTTGCTTGAACTTCTATGGATTTACTACAGAGGTATAGACTGCATGTGGGATTTCCTTCATACTGGAACTCCTGGATCTACCAATGGCAGGTCAGACCTTCTCTCAAACTTATACTGTTAAAGAGGCCAAGGTAGTGGGCTGCCCAGCATCACACAGTATATGTTTGAGGCAGGACTTGAATGCTGATCTCTGTGGCTGTGAGGTCAGCTTTTTACCTGCTCTACCACACTCTCCACATAATTGCCATTCTATTCTATTCTCTATTCTCTTCTATGGCCATATAACCTTTCTGTGAATTTGTCTTGCTTTCCCAACTGGAGTGTAAGTTCCTTGAGGGCAGAATTCACATCTTATTCACTGTGGTAGCCCCACCGTCTCTAACACAGTTCTTTGTACACAAATGTTTTGTACAGAGCAGGCTCATCCTCCAGGTTTGTTGAGTTGAAAAAAAACTGCCCCGTGCTCAAGATCTGTTGTTGAACTTTGATTCCACCTATGTCTGTCCAAGCTGAAACGTAGGGTCTGACTCAGATGTTAGCAGAAATTTCAGAGCATCTTATATCTCCAAAGTCCTTTTAAGAAAATCATACACAATTTTCTCCTCCATGGGGGCTCCATCCATTGCAAAAGTCCGTGGCCCCAAAGCAGTTCAGGGAATTTGCTCACTACCATCTTGAACTCTTCATGAAACTCAGTGTTATTTTTATCTCCATTAGACTGTGAGCTCCTTAAAGACAGGTGCCATTTCTTAATTAAGTTTTGCATCGCCAACAGAGAGTAGTATAATGTTCCTTACAACAGAGGGGCTTAAAAATGTTTGTTGATTGAATGAATGAATAACAGCACTATAGTTTCTTGTCTGGGATTAGCTAGGGACAAATGAGTGGGTACCTGCTCTGTAAGTCCCTATGGAAAATTCCTTCAAAGAAAGAAACAAAACTCTAGAGAGAATCTCCTGGTATGTGGAAGAATTCTTCTATGATTCTTGCTCCGATTAAAACCCCACCAGCACACTGGATTCTGTTTATGCCATACTCTCACAGATCCTCATTCCAAACAGTCTGTATTTTAACTTCCTGCATCGCTGGCCAGGCATCATTGGCCATGCACCAGCCTTCCTGGCCCTACTGAACACATCAGCAGGGTCATCTCTGAACACAGAGGACAACGCCAGATAGACAGAGAACATGCTCTGCTGTCGCCCCTTTTCCAGGGTAGACTTGTCAGGCTCCCGGCTCCTCTGCTGGCTGGGGGCTTCCTTGCTTATGTGTTTGGGGAGGGCAGGGAGCTGGGGGAGTCTTTAGGCTGGCACCAGGAAGCCAGCGGGGAATGTCAGGCGGTGCGTTGCCCTGGGGGCAAGCACTTGAGCAAGAGGAAAGAAAGGAGCGCAGCTACTCTCTCCAACTTAGCTAAAGGAGGAGGCAACTTGTTGTGCTCTTCTGAAAAGAATCAGGCCCCCCATTTCTTATTTAAAATGAGAAATTCAAAGAACCAGCCTTCCATAGACCCGAGGAGGGGAATAGGAGTAGCAAGAAAAATAAATGCGCCAACTTTAGCTGAATGACAAGAGTCAAAAAGCAGGCTGAGTAAAAGGGTAATTTTAGGGGGGAAATTACGGGGGGGGGCAATGAAGTGCCATAGAATGAAGAACTAAGGCTTAAGTTCCCCAAGGCCCAGGAATGCGGAACTTGGCTGGCTGTTGCGTTAGGGGGCCCCTTTTGATTCTGGAGGACAATGCCAGCTTTATGACTGAAACCATAGCTTTCCCCATTTGTAACAGAACTACTGTAATTCCATACTCTGGACCAGTAAGATATCTGATACCCTTTCAGACCAAATCTGGAGGCCCTGGCTATGTCTTTTGCATAAAACTCTACTTTCCCCCCACTTTTAATGCAAAATCAGAGTTTACACTCTATGCCACAATACAGGTTCCACTTTCTAGGGAGGACTTTGAAAGGCTTTGAAAGTGTTTGCATTATAGGTGCGACATTATGGTACTTAGTGCTGAGTTTATTCAGGAGCTTATAAACACAGCTTTTCCCTGGAGGGAAGGCTGACTCTGAACCGGGGAAGGGAGCAGGGAGGGTGGGGGAGATTCCTGGATTGAAATCAAGCTTCAGTGAAATCGGTAACAGTGAATTAGAAACCAGAGAAAACAAAAAGGAGAGAGTGCCAAAACATTTTATGAAATGGGAACATTTCTATCCTTTGAATAATTAATTCAGGGAGTCACACAAACAAGGAAAGAAAGCTAAATGCTTACAAACTCTTGCTTTTCTTTGTTGGAAAAAGCAAAACACCACCACCAGCACCCCAAAACTTGACGTTTCGGTGGCGTGCCTACTGGTACCAGATCTCCTTTTGTTTCTTCTGACTTCAGATTCATATTCATCTTTGAATGTTACTCATGACAATGACCAGAAAGTATCATTGCTCTTACCCTGAGGTAGTTGAGGGTGAAGTTAGTCAGTCCCATTCGGGTGATGTTTTTGGACAGCTGTTCCAGCACCTGAGGGTCTTGTGCCTGGAGAGGAGAAAGGGAGAGGAAGAGGGAGAGGGAAAAAAGAAGAGAGAGAGAGAGAGAGAGAGAGAGAGAGAGAGAGAGAGAGAGAGAGAGAGAGAGAGAGAGAGAGAGAGAGAGTCAGAGACAAAGGAGAGAGACAGAGGAGAGACAGAGAGACAGAGAAACAGAGAGACACAGAGAGAGACAGATGGAGAGAGAGAGATTGATAGAGAGAGAGAGAAAGGGAGAGACAGAGACAGACAGAGAGACAGAAAGGGAGAGAGAGAGGCAGAGAGAGAACAAAAGAGACAGACAGACAGATAGAGACAGAGACAGACAGAGACAGAGAGAGATCAGTTTATTTTCTCTCCATGTGAATCAAAACTCCTAAGCTAGACAGAATTAGAGTACAGAGGAAACTTCTTTGGGACCAGGAACTTCAGTTATGTAGCCCCCCATTGGGACTGGACTCAAAGGATCTGGATTACAATCTCAACTCTGGACCACCCAGGTGATCATAGGAGGATCACAGACCTCAGTTTCCTCAGATGGATCTTTAACCTACGTCAGCTCTAACTGTGATGCTATAGCCCATTTTTATAGATAAGGTGTGTAGGGAAGGGAATAAGCATTTTTATACTTCTGTAAATACTACTACATGCCAGGCACTGTGCTAAAAAAAAATGACATTTTATATTCACAAGGTTCTATGATTATTCCCATTTTATAGTTGAGGAAGCTGAGGCAATTAGAGGTTAGGTGACCCATCCAATATCACACAGCTGATTAAATGCCTGAAGCTAGATTTGAACTCTCACTTCTAGACCTTTAAGATAGAGGATACCCTCTAGGTCACTGGCTGTTTCTGATAAGAGGCAACTGAAACCTGTATTGGGAAGTGAAATAGCCTGAGAGAACTCTGATTTGAAGTTACATGGCTCCCCTTTGCTCCCTTTTTTGCTTCATTATTATGTTAATATTTTTAATATTTAAAGACAGCTTTACATAATATGTAGTGACTAATTGGGTTCCATTCTTCAAGCTCCAGCATAAACAGATACTGAACTGACATTCACAGGATTCCAATTTGGGAGGGAAAATAGCATGTAGCCTTGAGTGAAATGTTCCTTTCTCACCATCTTTAAGCACTGGGTCATTATGGCCTGCCAGGGAACAGACAGATGATTGGATGCAATTCTAAGAGAAAATGTCTCCAGATTTGGCAGAGACATATGTTTTCGGACCATGCTATGTTTCATTTCATGGTGATGGTGTTTGTTAACAGCTTGGAGTTAAATTCTGTATTTGAAAACTTTGCAACTGCCATGAAACATTTAAAAAAAAATCTGACTCTCCTCCCAACTGAATCAGTTCTGGAAATAGGCAATTGTCTACAGTTTTCGTTTCATAGAATTTTTTTAAACCCTCACCTTCCATCTTAGAATCAATGCTATGTATTGGTTCCAAGGCAGAAGAGTGGTAAAGGCTAGGCAATGGGGGTTAAGTGACTTGCCCAAGGTCACATAGCTGGGGAAGTGTCTGAGGTCAGGTTTGAACCCAGGACCTTCCATCTCTAGTGCTGGCTCTCTGTCCACTGAGCCACCCAACTGCTCCTCCTCCACCAATTTCCTAGAATGTTAAGGAGAATCATCAAATCTGCTCAAATGTCATTCATTTTAGAGAAAAGATGTTGAAATTTGAAGTTCAGTCCAAATGCTCTGTCTGGGGGTGGTTGTGATCTTGGTCTAAGGCAGGCTTGTCCGAACCTTTCTTTGTGATATGGACCCTTTAGACAGTCTAATGAAGCCAGTGGTGGATCTTTCTCATAATAACATTTATAAATGCTTAAAACAAAACACACAGGATTACAAAGGGAACCAAGCCTTCTGAAAGGCACTCATCAGAATATTTGACAAGAAATAAAAATACAAATCAAGTTCATGAACCACAGGCTAAGAACCTCTTTAAAAAAGTCTTGATTTCTGTCCCCAAAATACTTTATGAACTCTACTTGAGGGGAGGCTTCAAGCTAAAGATTCTCTGGTTGTGAATGACTCCTACTTGGCCAAGTTCTCACCCTTATCTTTAAAGACCCCTCTAGGCGGCTATGCCAAAGCTCCCTGCACATAGTACATGCTCAATAAACATCTGCTGATTTAACTTGATTTGATTTGTAGAAGGATGAAAGAAAGAGAATGAATGCAAATTTAGTTCCAACACTGGAGCATCATGTGAAAATGCTTGCCTCAGGATGACCTGGCCTCAAGTTTCATGAGAACTCTTTAATAAAATCCATAAAATATTTTGCTTACTCTTTCCATTTCTTTTTTCATTTAGAGATAAGAGGTTTATTAGCCCAACTAGGGCAGACCATGAAAATGATGGAAATGGAATTTAGGATGAAGTGAAAAGAAAGGTTGACCAGGGGCAATCTCGTTCCTAAGTTTCAAATGCCAGACTTCAGGACAAACTTAAAGAGAGAGCCACAGAAACAAAAGCAGGGGAATTGGGCTTGTGAAGTCAGTTGGACCAGGGCAAACCTAAATATTTACACTTAATTGCTTAAGGTGTGAAAACTATTGGAGTTCTTTAGGAAACATAATCTCAGCTCTTCACATTAGGTCAAGTGAAAAAAAAAGGATTACTTACATGCATGGCTAGGATGCTTCGTGGGACTAATTCTCTGTATTGTCTAATGGTAAAGTGCCATGTTTTTATTCTCATAAGATCATCAAAAGTAAATTCCAAAATCAGGCGTCCTTCCGTGCATACCTGGAACGAACAAGCAACAAAGGTGTTTTCTAAGACAGTTTCAGAGTTTCCTTTGTCTATTTAACATTTTTCAATGGTTTTTCCATTGGAAAGATACTGGAATTATTTGGGAAAAATTAAAAAGTAGTTAGTTTGCCATTATGTCCCTTTGGAATCTGACAAGCCCAATGCTCCCTCCAACAGCCAAAGCTCTTCTGTTTAGGTAGAGAACAGTCTGATTACTTCACAGTTGAAGTTTTAGTGATTCAGAAGCATTGGACTCCTCTGCCTCAATGTATTTGCATGTTAAAAGAGGAATCCTTGAGAAGGGAATGCTTAACCAAAAGGACTGGTTCTCAAGAAATTCAGCAGCTGGGCAGAAGAAAGATATCTCCAGCCAGTAGCCATTTTGGTGCCCCCTTAAATCACCCTTCATAGTTAACTGCCCATTCTGTCTAAGCCAACAGCCCACCTTAGAGGCAATTTCATCTTTCTAAGAGAAAACTATATTGTTAATGAAATATTAGAATTGCCTGAATTTTTTTTTCTTTGATAGAATAGTGGGTCTAGGTTGTGTCTCATAGGGTTCTGATCTTCAAACTATTTTTATGCTGTCATTCTTTTTTTTCCCTTTTCCTACTCCTAGGTAATGGCCTCAACCCTTCAAAACATATAACTTTGTTATGCAAATTTGAAAGCCAGCTTCAATGATGCTTCCCACAAGTGGAAGCAATAACATTGGTTGAGTTGAAATAATTCGAGATAATCTAGCATTTCACAATCCAATTGGCCAAAAAAAAAAAAGGAAATAGAAATGTGGTCATTGGTAACCAATAAAGTTGTATGGCCAAGAAAAATGTTCAGAAGAAAACTGACTGACTGGGACAAAAGTCTGGATCATTCCTAAATACCATCCCTTATGTTGAAAGATGATGCAAATCTCATCTTTCCTGTTAAAAAACTTTGGTGGTTAAATGGATGAGGAGCTATTTTAGCAGAATCACCAGACTACAAACTTCTGGAAACAGGGTTCATGTTTTACTCAACTTTCTATCTCCCCCAGTACCTGTCACACCCCAAATGCACACAGCTGAAATAGAATAAGTGCTTTTGAACCCTGACCCAGCATAATGGAAAAATAGTACAGATATTCAGGTTGGGGGCCATGAAAATAATATTCTCACATTACTTATTTTGAAAGTCATCCCAAAAGCACTGTAAGATTATTATTGATATTCCAAGTGAAAACCTCTCAAGGGGTTCCAATTAGCAGCATCCCTGGGCAATTTTAGGCAGTAAAACAATGTGACCCTTATTTCTTGTTTAGTTGGTCTTTAGAACCCTATTTCTGGGATGCAAGCCAGTGAAGGCTGAGCCTGAGAACATGGGGATAGGCTGGGGTGTTCTGGAGGGTGTGAAGAACATTGCTTCTCCAGTGCCCCAACTGGCTTATCCCCAGAGCTTCATTAGCAATGGAAATGATTTACCGGAGGTTTTCAAAAGAGTTGCATGGGGATTAAGCCACACAATTCCCACTAGGGTGTTAGTGTGACAGAAGGAACCTGTGGTGAGGGGTATAACAAAAGGGTGGGAGCCAAAGCAGGCAGCAATTAGTGAAATGTCTTTACAAAATAAAGCACCGACATTTGGATGGTATAATCCTCTATTTTAAAGAGAAGGGATTACCAGAAGTTTAAACAAATATTAGAGGAGTTAAATGTCATACTATATTATTTATTTGTTTGCCTGTTTAGGACCCCTAAACCCACCCTGGTATAGGTCCTGGTTTCCTTTCAACCAGAAGCAAATTTCATGTGTAAAGCATTTGTGTCACCTTTCTGATAAATTACTCAATTGGAGAACAGTAGGGTCAAGTGAAATTGTGTTCTCTATTTGCTCTGACATAGCAAAGGAGTTGGGGGTCCTTCTTCTTGCAGTCCAAATACAGGCTTACACAATAGAGGGCTGCAACAAGTCTCTCCAGGATTGACTCCAGTTCCAGACAAGCTTTGCACTTTTTCATGATGGACAATCAGTGGGATAGAAATTCTCAAATTTGAATTTGAGCCAAATATATTTTCCCTGGGGAGTGGGAGGGAAATAAGAAAATTGCCTGGATCAGAAGAAGATCTGAACCTTTCAATTTGTTTATAATAAGGCCAAAGGTATGTGTGACTGTCCTGCTTCTCTCCTGTAATCTTGCTGGTGAAAACCCCTCAAAGGTGCCAAGACAACTCTAGACCTCTTTTCATGATACTAAAGGAAACGGAGCACTTGGGGGATTACTTATTTTATATGCAATAATCACCAAATGGAATAGAGACAACTAGGAAGAATATGCACCTCGCTGGGAGGTGGCAAAAATGGGGTTGCTTAAAAAGAGGAAATCCATCCCCCTCCTTCAGAAAAATTCTGTACATTGCTCTTAATCAATCTAATTAATGTAGCTTTTCATCTAAAGTCGCTCCCCCCCCATCCCATTTTTCAGGCTGCCTTTTACTTAGAATCCAAAATCAAAAGGGTCCCCAATTAAGAAAACATTTTCTGTTGTGCTGAATTCATGTTACCGCACTGTGAGCTCTGACATTTTGTTTCTGTGGTAACCAAAATCAGCTGATTAGTTGGCATGGCAACAGAAAAGATGTAATCCCAGCAGACACACTCTAATCAATGCCCCCAGCACAGATGGTCTCCGGAGGATCAACAAGAAAGAGGCTGCAGGCATTCAGCATATCACGTGCTAGCTTGAGACTAGGCCAGGAACAAGAGAACTAAAAAAGAACATTTCTCAAACTAACCGGTAGCTTTTTAACCTCTTCCTCCCTGGGACTAATTGCAGGATGCAGTTGAGCTTAATGTTCAGGGAAAACAAAAACTTCTACAGGGCTCTTCGCCATGGAAATACCAATTTTCCACGGGGCTGCGACCAATGCACATGCCTGCACACACATGTAAATCACATGTATGCACGACATAGAAGGAATATAATTATATATGCTTGGCAAATGTACACATCACATGTATGTGATGTTTAGATATTTAGAATAATTGTACACATGCACATGTGCATGCATTATACATGCATGTATATACTACATGAACATACATGCATGTATCAGGGTGGGTATATAATATATATTGGGATATGAGCATATACACTCAAATATACACCATGTATGTGTTTGCACATATATGCATCTATAGCTTTTCAAGCTTGATTCACATAATAGCTAATTCCTGACTATTTTTAAATTATTTTAGTTTCTAAGTAATATAAAACTCATTTGCATCATTCTGAGCTACTGCTTGTCCCCGCTGCATCTCTACATTAAATACATATTAAGATCTTCATGGTCACTCGTAAGATACCTTCAGCTGTCCTGGTAGCAAAGAAATACACAGAGTGGATGCAGGCACTGTCTATGATGAGAAGGGATAATTAAATCCCCTCATAAAGAATAACAAAAAGTAGAGTCCACAGAATGGCAGGAATATGGTTTTTTTAATGGCAAAAATCTGTGTCTAATAAGTGCTAAAGATGGGCAGCAGTCTTTAATTCTGATTTTAATGATTGAAGACTAAAAAGCATATTCACCTAGCAGAAAAGTCCAGGCACATTGGCATCAGTCAGTACAGGCAGACTCATTTAGATTTTGGATTTTCTTGCTTCTAAAAACCTTAAGCAGGATACTGAGGATATTAAAAATCCACTTGTAGTTTTCTTTCCAGTTTTTCGAAAGCACACATATGTATATTTATATACATATATTTTAAAGGCTTTATTACACATATTGAAAAAACAATTTAAAATGTATCCATAACCTATAATGTGACTATGATCAGGAAATTGCAAAATGTGCACTGTGCATTGGGGAGTTATGAACTGGATCATGGTGGATTAGGGCTTCTGTGGGTTCTCAAGTCACCAGTTGACCAGATTTTCCTAAGAGTTCCTGGGAACTACTGGGTCAAAAGCTATTTGGGGAATAACCCTTTATTGATAGTTTAAATCAGAACAATAGGGAGGTTGCCCAAACACAATTTGCTTAGTAATGTCAGTGATGTTAATAGCCTTTTGGAATATTTCTCTACATAAATTTCCTAGTCTTTGGAAATGAAGTAACAGCTACTAGGCTAATCCTTCCCCCCCCCCCACCACATTGAAAGGTCATTAGTCCATAGTTTTATGCTAATCACCCATAACATTTTATTACAGGAGGCTGCTACTTTTCTCCCATTCTCCCAACACAGATGAAAAATTTGAAAGATTCTTTAGGCAGTTCTGCAACCTCCCAAAAGCAAATGAATCTTCATAATTCATAAAAAATAAATGTGTATGATTAACTTCTAGAGTAAGACCTCATAGGAAAGTGGTATTTTTCACCACAGTATGGAAGCATTCATTATAGTTACTAGTCCTATCCCTTGCCAGTGCATAGGATAATGGGTACACCAAATAATTTATGGTGAGGTGAACATGGCATGAATGTTCTCGTGCCAAGTCAGCATGCGAGTATCCAAAGTAATTGCCCTAGCCTCTTGGGTACAAGACTCATGAACCAACATGGACAAGACTCATGAACCCACATGGACAAGACTCATGAACCAACATGGACAAGACTCATGAACCCACATGGACAAGACTCATGAACCCACATGGATTGGAAATGGAACAGGTCAAATATTCTTTGCCCAATAACAGTGGAGTGGAGCCTGTGAATGGTCACTGCATTTCCATAGCTTAATGATAAAGGGAAACCCAGTTCATTAATTTGGAAGTGCATCCCTAATGTTGAGGATATGAAGTTTTTTTTTTGTTTTTTTTGGTTCAGACTTGTGTATTTATTATTGTAGGGAACACTGGGTGTTTATTGATGTGTGTATAGATAAACATATTAGGTGAATGGATGGATGGATGGATGGATGGATGGATGGATGGATGGATGGATAATGTGCATACTGGGAGAGTCTATTGATACAGATCAACCACTCATCTGTGACTTAAAGTCTGGATTGGGGAAACTGAGAGGTCAAATGACCTGCCAATGTGCCCTCTCCCAGCATGGGCAAGAACCAGGATTTGTAACTATATCTTTTCCAGTCTATGGCTAGCCTATTATTACTTTCAATATGTTACCCCTCCCAAGTTTTCTTTCTGTCTTTTTTTTTCTTTTAAAAATATAACAGATTGTGTGTGTGTCTATTGAATTAGCAATCACCTCAAAATAAGGAAGGCATAAAAGAATATGACAGTTTCCAAGCAGGGAATGCCAGCTTTTCTAGGCACTGAAATGTCCTTTTCTCTGGATATAAGCTCCTAATGTGAATCAAAGGAGCCAATAAGAATGCCAGATTAGAGAAATGAAACAGGACTTTGACAAGTTAATAGTCATCAAACAAATTGGGATTCCTGTCCAAGAAACAAAAACCTTTCCCAAGCACTCAGTTGCTCTCACATCCAGTGGGAAGGAGCTATATCTTTTACAAACAAATCTTGGCACAACTGTCAAAACAGGAGGATACAGTGACACGCGATCCATCGTTCCTTGTACCTTTCCTCCTTTTAGGACACATATTGATGATGCTCGGTTCTCCTAAAACCAATGGCATCCAACTATTCATTTTCCCATTTCCATAGCATTCCCTATGGCTTCCCAAGCTACTGATAACCATCACAAGGTCTGCTATACAAACCAAGCTAGAGAATACATTTCACATATCTGTTGACCCCTTCCATTTAAGGTATTTGTTGTCTATCCTCCTTTAAAAAGCTCAAACAAAATGCCACTTCTTCCATAAAGCCTTCCACTGACACTCAGAACTCAAGTACTACTTTACTTTGTACTTCCTTGCTATACTTAACAGTTACTTGATTATTATTCCCTGTGGCCTACCACCGAAGCCCATGTGCTTTGTAAATGCTTGTGGATTGACTGATTGATGGTGTCTTATGCCCTTATTAAAGTATAAGTGTCATTAGAATTTTAGCTAAACTTTGCCCCCCTCTCTCTTCTGCATGTTGTGGGGGCTTAAACATATGTGAAATTCAGCAGAGTAATATATTTTGTTTTAATTTGTATAGGTTAAAAATCACACACCTAAACGACAAGGATGTCTTTAATGATATTATTTTGGCTTTTTTGGACTGACTTCATGATTTGTCAAAGTGATTTTATGTCTAGACAAATTTACAGTGGCCACTAGTCATTCCCTATGAATTTGGCCATGTAGGGGACTCCCAGTGAGGAAACGGGGTCCATCGATCAAGATCAATGATTTATCTATAATTTATAATCTTAGAGTTAGTGGTGGTATATCATAGCCTTATATTAAGCATTAGTTACTGAGACTTTGCACCACAACAAGTGCAAAGTGAAGTATTTTATAGGATGATAAGATCATAAATGTAGAGCAGGAAGTGGCTTTGCCCATTATCCAGTCTATGCCTTTCATTTTACAAATGAGGAAACTAAAAACTATAAAAGATAGATAACTTGACTAAGGTTATGAAGGCAGCTTCAAAATCACTTATTCTTACTATTGGAACCCGAGTCTCTTGTCTCTAAGTTCAACATTAGATGGTCTCCCCCAAAACTTGGAATAACTTAAAACCTATGTCTGGATCAGCCAGAGATCATGGTGGAAGTAGATGGTTATAATGATTTTTTCCTGCTTAGCTAACGTGAGCTGGTCTTCTTTGGAATTTCTTGTTGTCAATCTTTTTAGAAGGTTTCTTTCCTGCCCATTCAAGAGTAAGATAGTCCACAGATGTAAAAGAAAATTTTTTATGAGTAAAAAATTAATCAGAGTCCTGGGAGTATTCCTGTCTTTTACCTACAAACATGACTAAGCTGAAGAAAGTATAGGGGGCAAAGAGGAATCCATAATGGAAGATATTAGTCATAATAGCTACATATATAGGACATTTTGCTTTTTTTGCAGTTGTATGTATTGTGTATATGTACATTAAACAATATCTATAGATCTTATACATGTAGGTTATGCACATTATCCATCCATCCATCCACCCATCCATCCATCCATCCATCCATCCACCCAATATGTTTATTTATACACACATATATAGAGGGGAGTATAGATTTGGAATCCAGAGCCTTGGGTTTGAATCCCATTATTACTATTTACTACAGGTCTGACCTCAGCAATATCACTTAACATCTCTGAGCCTCAATTTCCTCATCTGTAATAAAGGGAACATGACAGTTACCTTCAATCATTTGAAAGGATTTTATGTGGAAGAAGGATTCAATTTGTACTGTTTGATCCCTAAACCAAGAACCAGGGGTTATGAGTGATAGTACAAAAGGATACATTTAGGCTTAATGTTAGGAAAAACTGGAGCTAGCCATTTTCAACAAGTGAGTTCTTTAAGAGGAGTTTGGAGAACCATTGATTAAGTATATTGTAGTGGGGATTGTTTGGAGGAAAAGGGGCAGACTAGATTGTGGTAGACATCTCTTCCAACTAGAACATTCTATTATTGAATTTTTGTACTTTCTGCCTCAGGGGATTGCCATGGAAGAAAGTGCTTTGTAAACCTTCGACCATTATTTGGTTATGAATGATTATAATTCTGCTACACTGCATAGCCTTTCTTTACTTGCTAGAAAACTCTTCATTAAAAGTAAGTAGAGAAATCAATAAAAATAGTTCTCCCCACAACCAAAATGTCCATCAGATTAGTTTTGCAGTTCTCATGTCTCGACTAAACATAACATTCTTTCTTGCACATCACTTACACTGCAGAATGATGGTGCACAAAAATTCCAGTCATGTAACAAACAAAAAAATTATCTAAGCATGTTGAAAATGTCTGCAGAATGAGAAATTAGTTCCACATTCCAGAAGAAAATGGTAATTATTATCCTTTGAAACAGCCAGAAAGAAAATGAAAAGGGGGGGAAGGTGGCTTTCCTCTTACCTTCGTAAACATGGGTTTTCCATGCTGAGTGACCATGGTGCACTGATCACAGTCCACTGTGATTGATGAGTTGTGGTATGACTCTTTAGAATGCTTAAGAATGTAATACAGGTCTGTCACACCTCCTTCAAAGACAGTGCTGAAATAGCGGGGGATGAGAGTCCTTCCAATTGCTGTGGGAAAATTTAAAAATATATTATCAACCCAAATATCAAAATCCAAACATGGTAAAACTGAAAAAAAAATGCTTATCTGGGACAACGCATAAGGAACAATCTTTTTTTTTTCTTTCTTCCAAAAGCAGTCCTTTAATTTCATGGCTATCTGAAAGTCCCAATATGGAAACTTCTTGTACTGATGCAGAACAGTGAAACATCTGCAATTCAGACAGCTGCCTGAGGCACCAAAAGGTTAAATGGCTGGAACATGGCAAAATAGTTAATATACATCAGAGGGAGGATTTGAACACAGGTCTTCCTGATTTCAAGGACAATTTTCTGCCCATTTCATCATAATATCTTTTGCCTCTTTGTGCTATTCCTATGAAAAAGAGGGCAACCATTTTTCTTTATTTCTTTTTTAGTACGACAGTGAGAATAACACTGAGGTTAGAATCAGAAGACTTCAGTTTGAGTTCCAGCCTCAATACTGACCAACTTGGTACGTAATTAACCTATCCAAGACTTCTTTTTGTTTGTTTGTTTGTTTTTTAACCTATAAAACGAGGAGGATAATATTTGCAATAACTATTCCATTGGGGTTATTATAGGAGAAGTAATATAAATATGAATTATTATTATTACAGTTATGTTATAGTTCTGAGAGGGAAGGGGGATCAATTATATCAGAGGTAAATTATTAAAAAATCTGAGAAAACTTGAGAATTACTTTGGGATAGGTATAGTCTATGTAAAATGTCCAAGAAATACTTCCTTTTTCACATGGGTGATTCCAGCTGCCCCACCAGGCTCCCTTTCACATACCCACATTTTTCTTTTAGGAAGGGTTGTTTTTTTTTATATATTTACAAAGAATATCATGTAGGTAAGCCATATGCTCATGAGAAACAGGGAAAAATGGAGACCTGAAAATACAAATGATGCTGACAACTCTGGGACCTTGTTGCCAAAGAGGTTTGTGTAAATTTTTTAGGAGAGCTAACCCATCCACTAAATAGATCTTTGTTTCCCTAAGTTCATAGCTTGCACAGCAATGGTGTACATACAGTGGTCAAACTGTAAGGGATCTTTTCCTCGCCTCAGTTTTCTTATGTATAAAGAGAAGAGGTTAGGCAAGATGAAGGCTGAGGTGCCTTCCATTTCTTACCTTTTGTGATCATCTTCCAGTCTCTCCTTTCTCATACCCTATTCTATATTTTATTGATTAGGAAATTGAAGGAGGAGAGAGACCAGTGAGACCAAAGGATGGAGACTTGTCCAAGGTCATACAGCTAGTTAGGGGTAGAGAAAGGAGTGGAATCTGGTACCCATTTCATTACTCAATTCTCTTTCTAGTGCTTTGAAGCAGTTTGGTGTGTATCTGAGTATTTGTGGTTCATTAGACTTAGAATAATAGAATCAGTGCTTGGGAGAGAATGCAGAAGTAATTTCGTCTGCCCCCTTAAATCCCCCTAGAATAATAGGCTCATCCTCTCCACAACATCCTTGACAAGTGGTATTCCAGCCTCTGCTTAAACATTTCCAATGAGGGCAAGCTCACAGTGTTCCTGAAGCAGCCCGATCCCTTCTGAGATCCCATTAATTGTTAGGAACTTCTTTCTTACTGAACTGAAAGTTCCTGGCTTTTTCTTTTTCTTTTTCTGTTTTTTTTTCTGGCTTTTTCCTTGGTAGAGTATAGCATGCACTTATTTTAGCTGTAACCTGAAGTCTTCTTGCACAAAAACTTGCCACTGTCGTTAGCAGGAGTCTTGCCTCTAAGCAAATCAAAAGACAGGCTCTAGAAGAATAGATTCTTAAGCATTTATTAGATCCCTCTTGTGGACTGTCCTAAAATTCTAAAAGTATACAGATGCCATTTAATAGCTCAATAAATAAACCACTGATGATAATGCTCAGAAAAAGCCTCTATTTAAGAAACATTTTAATGGTTTAAAACATTTAGTTTTAATTTCAACAAACACTAGTATTAATCCATTTGATGCAGCTTCATACATAATTTGTATATAGATTCACTGTTGAAACTAAAACATATATAGAAGAGAGATGTGGCTACCTAGAGTAGTTTCCTACACTAAGCTTTAAAGCGTGGGTCCACGAATAGACCAGCATAGACAGTGAATGTAGTAGGTGGGAAAACAGAATATCTTTATTTTCACTAACCTCTGGTTTCCTTTTTAGTTCTATGTGTTGTATTTTGTATGTTTAATCATATTTTACAGAGAAGGGGTCCAGAGGCTTTCCTGGGCTGCTCCATAAGTCCATGGCCCTAAAGAGGTTGTAAGAAACTTCTGAACGAGGAAGCTCCCTGTATCAGTACAGGTTAGTACCTACTATGCAACTTTATCTTTAAGAGTTGTCTAAAGCGTCGAGAGATTCAGGAACTTGCCCAAGAGTCCAGCAGTTAGGAAGTGGTAGATGGAACACATGAATCTCACTGTCTTTGACTCCAAAGTCAGCTCTCTACTCATTGTAAAATGACTGCCTCTCATCATTACCATAACCGTCATTATTAATCTCAAAAGGTGCTGTAGCCAAAATAATTTATTCTTTTTTGGAACAACCCTTTGGTGAGGCGTCTATCCAAACCTGATCTCAGTTGGACCTCCAATGACAGAAATAGAGGCTGTCACCAGGCTTTCACTTGAAGCATTTCCAATTTGCTAGGACCAGTTAGAGCTATCATTGCCCAGAGAGAGCCTTTAGAACTTAGGGTCATTGCTGTGATGAACCATTGGAAGAAGATTTTGAGAGTGATCTACATAATACACATTCATTTTGAGAGTTTCAAACCCATTACATCAACAAAAAAAAGTGATGAACCATTGGAAGAAGATTTTGAGAGTTATCTACATAATATAAAATTATTTTGGTTATTTCAAACCCATTACAACAACAATCAAAAAAGAAAAAAACAAACAACTAATTTTGAAAAGAATTATTTGTAGGGATAGTTAGGTGGCTCAGTAGATAGAGAGAGAACCAGAGATGGGAAGCCCTGGGTTCAAATATAGCCTTAGATATTTTCTAGTTGTGTAAACCTGGGTGAGTCAATTAATCCCAGTTGCCTAGCCTTTTACTGTTCTTCTGCCTTGGAACTGGTACTTAGTATTGGTTCTAAGACAGAAGGTAAGAGTTTAAAAAATAATTTGCAATGTTAAATCTGTTTAACTAAATCTAATCAATATCAATGTATAATTTAAAATAATTGCAATAAATAATACTTTATACCATCAAATATAAGTTAAAGAACATGATTTTTTGCACATAAACCTCCCCTAGCTTAGATGTGATTACTGCAAATCAACCACAATAATTTGGTGAGCTGAGATGCCTATTGATTAGCATAAATTTATACATATATATATTTTTAAAATATAGGATTAAAATGAAAATACTGCAACACAGGAGTATTATAAGGGAAATTACATTCAACTCAATTAACTGTTGGTGACTGAATCATGCTGCAGTTTATCCACAGCACATCTTGCTTTCAATTTCTTTGTGATATCATTGCTTACTTTAAATAAATCCTTTTCTGATATAGCCACCCTTTCAATTTATAGCCCAGCAGGAGCTGGATGGGAAAGAAGTTTGTGATTCCTTCACATTAACCCTAAATTCTTAATCACCACCTCCAGCTCCGAAAATATATGAACTGGGTAGCAATTCACCAAGGCAGTGGAGTGAGGAAGAAGAATGCTTTGCTTAGTTTGGTCCTTTGCATTGATCTAAGAGATAATCGTGTTAATTTCTAACAAGAAATAGTGAGCCAGTAAGGGGAGTGTGTATGTATGTGTGTGTATGCATATGTAATAAATGTGTACATATACATATGTAGGTAAATATATATATGTATATGTATATATCCCTCTGTGTGTGTGAGGGGAGAGATGGGCTATGAGGAAGTTGCAATGTTTTCCAGGGTCTTCTGAGTCAGGTCTTTATAAACAACTTAATACAAAATCATGATTTTTATTTTTTTGGGGGGGGATTTCGGGAATCACTCTGTGAATTTACAGGTACACCTTTATCAGAGTGGGCTGTAAGCTCCTCAAGGGGCAGAAATTATTCAGGCTAGCATAATACATGTGGTTTCTTAATTTTATTCATCTTGATATTCTTCTTAGCATGTAGCTCACCGTCATCCACAAAATAGGCTCTCAATTAATATTTGTTGAATGAATGGACAAAGACAAAAGCAGCATTCTTAGACTAATCTATGTGATTTTGCATTGTCCACCATTACCTGCCAGTGTTCTGGATCACCAAGCATTGCCTTACTCTATGAATGCATTTTATTTTTATGCCCACATAGTATGTTCATACCATGGATAAGCTAAATGAAAATACATTATTTATCTAGGCATTTAAATCAACCCTGTATCCATCCTTCACTCTCTAAAACAAAATATCGTTTTCAAAGAATCTTGCAATGTATGTTGGCCATAGTAATTGCTGTGTGGGACACTGCAGATTTAAAACACGCGGAGAAAAGTCAGAGATGTCACCATTGTTATAAATCTGCCACTTTTCATGCACTCCCACCATTGCGAAGGCAACAGCAACAGCAACAAAAAAGATGGACTAGCACATGGAAGGTTGCCTAGAATATTGGTTGTGGTCTATACCCTATACATTATTTAATTCCCATATATTTTTTGAAATAGAAAAGAAAAGCATATAGTAAATTATTCAGGAGACAGAGATGTAAAAACTAGTTTAAATAATCCTCAACCTTGTAGGTAAATATCATTAGCCTAGAAATCACTAAAAATTCCCAATTTAGGGATTTTTATAGATTTTGAGCTCACTGTTTAGGCTAGGCTTGTTGTGAGAGGAGGGGAAGGATTAAAAATTAATCTTGTGACATGGAATTTGACAGAATAATAGTTTCTCAGAAATAATAAATGCCCCCAAATCAGTTTACTTTCCACCTGCCCCTTTTAAGTTTCAGATTGACTCAAGCTACTTGATCCCTCAATCACAAAAGTGTGCCTTCCTCCCCCATGGATCCTTCTTTCCATCCAGGTATGTGCCATGATTAAGGAATAGTCAGGCTAGGCTGCAAGTCTATAGAACCTCTCTATCCTCATCACAATGTGCAATGACTTCCTTCATCTCCTCAGCTGGAGTCTTCTATAATAATTTGGCTCCATTTTCTCTATGCAAGCTTGTAGGATCATGAAATCATGGAGAGGCAACTTTTGAAGGGACCTCAAGTCCTCTAATCCAGCTTCATCTCAAAATATGAGACCTATCTAAGATATCTCTGACATCATAGAGCTGGTGGTCATCCAAACGCTTGTTAGAAGACCTCTAATTACATCTTTCAATAAAATTCCATTCTGTCATGGAAGAGCTCTAAGTATTAGGAAGTTTTCACACACACAGCACTCAATTATCTTGTAGATTTGTTTCTCTTTTTGCCTTCAGTGGTCAAGTAGAATAAAATCAGTTATTTTCACATGGTAACCCCTCAGTTGCTTGAAGAGTGACATAAAGGTTCTCTTAAGTCTTTTCCTTTCTATTTCTTCCAATTCATCTTCACGGGATACAGTTTCAAGTTCCTTTATCAGCACCCCACTTTGGAATTGCTCATGTTTGTCAATGCCCTCCCAAAGATGTTGCACTACTGCTTTCAGGATCATATATAAAATCCTTTATTTGGCTTTTGAAACCATCCATAATCCAATCCCTTTCTACCTTTCCAGTCTTCTTACACCTTACTTCTCTCCATGTACTCAATTCGCCAATGATTCTAAGCTCCTTGCTATTTCTCACACAAGATATAAAAGAATAAAATACAATTGGATTGGGAGAGATAAAATGGATTAATTATCTCATATAAAAGAGTCATGAATGAAAGGAGAGGATGGAGGGCTGGTACCTTATTCTCATCTCTAGACTGACATTTCTTTTCTTTCTTTCTTTGAATTGATTTTAAGTTTATCTTTTATCTTTTAAATTTTATTTTTATTGTTATACAAAACACATTTCCATATTTGTCATTGTTGTAAGAGCAAACATACATAGTCAAAACCCCAAAATAAAACCATCAATACACTGATGTGAAAGAAAACTTCAACAACTCTTTCTTTGGAGGTGGATAGCATTCCCTGTAATAAGTCCTTTAAGATTGTCCCAGATCATTGCATTTTTTAGGGTAGCCAAGTTTTCAAAGATAATCATCATCCAATATTGCTGTTATGGTGTGAAAATTTCTTTCAGTTCTGTTTTTTATGTTTATTTAATTAATTAATTTAGAATATTTTTCCATGGGTACATGAATCATGTTCTTTCCCTCCCCTCATCCTACTCCCCTCCCATAGCAAATGAGCAATTTCACTGGGTTTTACATATGTCTAGACTGACTTTTTAAGAACGTTCCTCCAGGCTTGAGAATCTCTACTTCTCTTTGCCTACTGGTTCCCTTGATTTCCTTCAAATCTCAACCAAAATCTTACCTTCTGCAAGAAACCTTTCCTGATCCCCCTTAATTCTAGTGCCTTTCCTCTGTTGAATATCTCCATTTCATCCTGTATACATCTTATTTGCATGTAGTTTTCTGTATGCTTTCTCTTCCATTAAGGGTAGTCACTGTTTTTGTTGACGTTCATCATATTCCTAGCACTTGGTGCTCATGCCCGGAATATTGTAGATGCTTAACATATGCTTGTAGATTTGACTTGGTTTCATGTTGGTGTTTTTGCGTGTGTTAGAACAAAACCCTTTTGAATGGTCATGAATAATTTCTTAGGAATCTCTGACTTATTTCAGGACTTACTGTAACCAGGTGCTCAGTGTCATACACAAATGCAAACATATCCCCAAATGTTTCCCAGAAATAAAGGCCCATTTTTAAATATCAGTATTCTACCATTCTTGATGTATGGCTGCAAGTCATGGAATACTTCAATCTTCAAAGAATTAAAAATGAGTCATATGCAGAAAGTAACAGAGAGGCCGGTAGTGGGTCTGAGAAGATTATAATATATAACAAATATGGAAGTTAAAAAAAACTAGAGTAAAGGATGCAATTTGGAAATTGTATGAACAAAAAAATGTGAACTGGTCACATGGCAAGAGCAAAATATGTAAAGGTCAAAAGCTTATGGGCTCTACTGGTATTCTCAGGAGAAACTGAAGATGATTATCAATTTATTAAGTAGACTTCCTTTATTTAAGTGTATGTGTGTGTGGATAGATAGATAGATAGATAGATAGATAGATAGATAGTGATTGAGAAGAGTTACAAAGGGTGGATAGGCATAGAGTTGTAAACTGCATCACTAGAGAGAACCGACAAAGTGATGAGTTAATTGATTCTCTTGGGTTTTGAGTAAGCTCTCATCATATGCCACTACTTTCTAGTAAGATCTTTCCCTTCACAAAATTATGGACACTTAGATTTGAAAGGAATCTCAGAAGGCAGCCAGTTACACACATATACATACACACAATATTTAATTATTTAAATTATTAAAATCTCCTTTCCATTATTTTGAATATTCTTTATCCTTTACCTGAATGTCTCTAATGAAGGGAAAACCATTATGTTCCTCAAAGCCAATCCATTATACTTTCAGAATGCTCCAATCATTAGGAAGCTTTTCCTTGCATAGAATTTAAATCCGCCTTTCTAGAACTTTTAACCGTTTCCTGCATCTCTTGTCTTCAAGGGCTAAGTGGAAAAAGTCCCCTTCCACTTGGCAGATCTTCACAGACATGAATATCATGGCTATTTTCCCCCTAAGTATTTTCTTCTCCTGCCTACGTATGCCATTTTTTCCAGCTTTTTCTTGTTTCCTTTGTCATGATCAAAGCCTCTTATCATCCTGGTCACTCTTTTCTGTATTAACTTTAGCTCATTGATGACCTTTGTAAAAGTTACTTCTTATGACCTAACAGTACCAGGACAAAGGAGAATACATCTACATTCCCTCTCTGTCAAAAAGTCTTAACCTTGGTTTCATGAACTTGATTTTAAAGATATGTATATGGTTATTATTGTATTTCAATATAATTGATTTCCTCTGCAATCTTGCTCATTTTATTTTATGTACCTAAAATATTATTCTTAGAAGGAGTCCATAAACTTTACTGTACTATCAAATAAAAAAAGTTAAGGACAAAGGAAACACATCCATTAAATACTTAACCATGTGCCAGGAACATATATCATCTCATTTGATCCCCACACCACCCCTGGGTAATAAGATTTATTATTGTATCCATTGTATATATGACGAAATGAAGACAGATAGAGGTTAAGTGACTTGCATAGGTTCATACAGCTAGCAAGTTCCTGAGGTCAAATTTGAATTCTGGACTCCAGGAGATGCTCTCTTTCCACTACATCACCTAGCTGACTTTAGGTTCTGCTCTGTTAGGACACCACATCTCTTCCAATGCAGCCTAAAATTGCACTAGATTCAAGACACCACATCATCTGATTGATTTGTGTTGGAGCTTTCACTCTACTTTCTTTGATCTTTTTCAACAAACTACTATCCACCCACATCTTCTACATATTGCATTTCTTAAGTTGTTTTTTAATCCAGTTATAGTAATTTACACTTATTTCTATGACATATTATTCTATTCTGCTCCACATTCTGATTTGTCAAGGTCTTTCCAAATCCTGACCCATGTTATTCAACATGGAAACTAATTTTTTTTGGAATTTTATCTATGAATTGATGGTGTGCCATCTCTGTTATCATTTAAGCAATTGGGAAAACTTTTAAACAACCTAGGGACAGACAAACACACACATATCTCTAGTCTGTTTTCCATCAGTTCAGTGAATTACTAAATAACACAGGCAAAAGCTTATGTTTCCTTCTCAAGTTCTAATCAATAATGCCTTCAATATGGGAGCAGTTTTTTACCCCTCATAAAGAAATATAAATGAGAAAGCAGGTGTATAGGTGAGTATTTATGGATGTTTTAAACCTTTCTTTTGGGCACCAATAATGTCTAAATATCTTTCTAAGCATTTGGCATCCTCTTGTATTTCAGGCATATTGAAAATTGATTCTAAAATCACTTTCTTCATCTATTCATGGTCCAGTCCAGCTGTTCTTCCCATCATTATTCTTTAGCACCATTTCAACTTCATAAGGAAATGAGGAACTATGATGTTTGAAATCAAATATGATGGTTCCATTGCCAATAATGGAGAAAAATATTTGTTATATAATTACTGACATAAATTTTTCTACTTTTCATATTTTCATTTTTACTTTCAACTTTCATCTTTAAATACCAATTGGATAATTTAGCTTTGTTGAGTCTTTCCCCAAGCTTCCTGTGTTTTTTCTTCCATTACTTTATTCCTTTACTTTATAAGGCAGTTCTGCTCATGATCTTCTACCATCATTCCCTGCAACCTTTTACAAATGAGTTTATATTCTAAAGTAATATTCAGAATTGCTCTTGGCTGCTCTCCCTTTCCACTTGGCAAAGATATCAAGTGTTCTTTTGGCTAATGCAGATTTTAAGGATATTTTCTAAGACTTCTTCAAAACAGGCAATGACATATCTTTTAAATTCCCTTGGTAAAAGGTTTTCAATCTTTTTTTGTATGTGTCATGGCATCCTGATTAAGACAAAAAGTAACAATAATGTTTTTAGATATAAAAAATACAATACAAAGGATGACAAAGGAAATCAAAAGTTCATGAAAATAAAGATATAACTTTTTCTCTTCCAAGTTCATAGACTCCTGAAATCTATTCATAGGTCCTTAGAAATCTGTGGCCCCCAGGATAATAAATGTTGGCTCAGGAAATTGTGATATGTATCAATGTCTGTTCTTTTGTCTGTTTTTATCTTTTTCAGGTTCACCAACTTGGTTAAAGAGATCAAGTTAGAGATGTTCCAGTTGTGTAACACATCTTCTCATGTTTATTTTTTCTCATAATTTGGTATAGAAAAGTGGTTCATTATATAGACAGTTGATCTATAGGTCATACTCATATCAGAAAGCAGCCATTTCTTGCCCATTCAAAAATAATCAGTTTTATTTTGGGGGATATTATCTAGTGCTTGCAATATCTAATGCCTCCTGATGATTTTATGAAAGAAAGTATTAATAATATACAATGTGAGCCTCTTGTATTATCTATTAGTTTTTGGTTTCTTATTTTTTATTTAGAACCATATATTGTAATATATTTTTCATTGTTTCCTATCCCTACCTTGACAATGAAGTCACCAAGTATTGGAGCATAAGATTTGATTTGGGAGATTATATTGAATTTTCCACAGAATTTCTATACTTCCTCACTCTCTGGATTGGCAAATAATCTTCTATTATTGTCATAGGATTTTTTTTGTTTTTTATTTTTTCCTTGAAAATGTTTATCACAAACATTATGATATAAGATAGCTGATTATTACTTGAAATGTTGCTTCTTGTTTTTAGATGCATGACAGAAGCAACTCTCAGCTCCTTTATTTCCCTCTGCAAAAAGAACTTTGGCATCATCCTTCTATTTATTTGAAAATTTCTTTTGTTTCTTGGATATATTTAGAGTGAGAATGTCAAGTTTGATATGATTCAGTTCTCCTGACAGTATATTCACTCATTCATTACTAGACAAGGACTTCATATTAAGAGTGCCAACATTTAAGTTAGTGTCCAAAAAGTGTATGATTCTTAGCAATTTTAGTTCTCTCTTCTTCCATCCTGCCACTATCACTGTAGAAGATGATGATAGCCACATAAGACTTGGGGATATTTTATATTTTTCTTTGTTTCATGGGTTGAGGTTACTAAAGCCAAAGAATTCAATACCAATGGGTTAACCTAATGTTGATCAGCCTTTTTATACTTATATAGGCTGGTCCTTAGGGAAAAAAATAAAACCACTAGAAAATATTGCTAAAGGCCAGCCACTGAGCTAGGCAATGGCCATATTAATATACAAGTCATGTAGCCCCTTTCTTAATGAAGCACATATTCTACTGGGAGGAAACAACATGTAAAAAGAAAAGAAAACACAAGCTACATTAAAAAAATACACATTGATGAGGGCAGACACTAATAACTGGGGCCAATCAAGAGAGATGTCTTGAAGAAGATAACATTTAAGTGGAGCCTTGAAAGAAGCTAAGGTTTCCAAGAAGTGAAGGTATGGGGGACAGCTTGGAAAAAGGCATGAAGGTGAGAGATAGAACATTATATTAGGGGAAAGCCATCTATTACACAAGGCACTGTGTGGGAATATAGGCTGGAGCCAAATTGTTCATCCTCTTAAATGTCAGAGTGATTTGTTAGTGAGAAGTCACTAGCTTCTTGAACAGAAGAGTAAGTGTTTATTATGGTATAGCCTCTGAAAACTCAGGGTCCCACTCCAACCACCCTAAGACAATGGAGTGGGATTTGTGGTGGTGTCTTTCAAGGCACCTTTGCTTAAATAAGGGTGTTTTTATTTGTACTCTCAGCTAAAACTATCAACTTCTGTTAATTTCTGGGTTTTGATGGCAAACAATTTCAAACATTAGCTGAGATAATCTGAGCTCATTGGAATGTTTTTATAAGCAAGAAGGTAGAATTCCACTAATGTATTATTATTATTAGTTAACACTTTGCAATAATTTTACTAATGATTTTCTATCTCATTAGCAAGGAAGTACCATAACAAGAGATTTATGGCTTCAAATAAGACAAAGTTAATTATAATAGGAATAATTGATTATTATGAGTTGTTTTTTTTTACCCTTAACTTGATAACTGATAAGCTTTCAGGGCCTGGATGGTATTGCTATTGCTCAGCTAAAACTTCAGTACACCAGAAATCCAAATGCAAATTTGATTACTCAAGTTTATAATGTACTCATAGGATTCATTAAACTCCACAGGGTCATTTATATCTAGAAATCAATGAGCACATTATGCAAATATGCAAATGTGGGTGTTTCTATCTTCAACATAAACAATTCTGATGATTTAATTTATGGTAAATAACTATGTTAGGAAAAGTAGCAGTGGGATAAGTCTAGGCTCAACTTAGGAGTTACCTAAATCACATTAAGGGGGTGGGATTTTTTGGTTTTAGAGAAGAAGTAATAAGTTGAATGGCAACTTTGTTTTCAAGAACTGATATCCTTTTTGTTTTTCCTTTTGAATTTTAGTTTGGTCTTTGTTGGGCTAAAGTATTTGTCAGTGATTATTTACATTTTCCCCCTCATTTCCTCTTTTGACATTTCCAAGATACAACTTCAGTTTCTTTAGGCATATGGTACAAATGAATATTATTCTTATTAGACTCATTGAAGGCAGGGATCATATTTTATCTAAACTTTGTATTTTTCATAGTAAATACCACAGAGTTCTGCACATAGAAATTATAACACCATTGTTAAATGAATAGGACGTTATGGAGACAATAAACATTCAGAAAAAAGTAGAATTCACCATGGGTTGAAAACAGTAAAGGAAGGCCTTATGAAGTAGGGCATTCTCTGAGTGGGCCTTGAATGATGGCTGAGATATAGGTAGGTGGAAGGGTCAGGGATAGGACATTCTGTGGAATGAACCACTATGAGAAAAGTTTGAAAGCAGGAACAGATATGACCATTTTGAAGATGAACCAGAAGACTATCCTGGCTAGAACAAAGAATTTGTGTTGAGGGGTAATGGGAGATGTTTGGCTACTATTCAATATTACAAATATTTTCAATATTCCAAAAATTAATAATTTCATGAGACTTTATTCCACTGATGTAGACTACATTCCAGCACACCATGGTAAATGGTTGTAGTGGATTGTTTTGGCTATTGCATGGTGGCCAATCTTTGATAACAAGCCTTTATAGACTTAGCAAGATTGATCTTTAGATCCTATGACTAGGCCCAGATTCAGAGTCTCTCTCATTTAACAGAACTTTCCAGAGCCTGTATTTTATTAGTCCAATCTTTAAGAATTAAGGATAACTTCCATATCCTAAAGACGGCTTTAGTAGTAGAGAGATCTTAGGGATAATGCCATATAATATACTTTACAATATTAAAGGCATTTTATATAGATTATTTCATTTGATCAATCAATAAATATATATGAAGCATTGAATATATGTTGGGTACCATGCCAAGAGTTGAAAACAGATACACAACATACACATGTATACACAAGATAAATACAGCGTAGATGGAAAGTAGCTTTAAAGGGAAGGCTATTAGCAGCTGATCTTTAAAACACCATAGTGATAATACAGCTTTTTCTCATTTTATGTTTTCCCCATTTTATAAAAGTCTATTGGCTTGATGGTAGAAACACAGTTAATTAGGGAGTAGTAGTGAAGCCAACTATCAAATGCAGATCTTTTGATCCTTATTGCAGGGAACATTTTTCTCTCAAGAGTTGAGAAACTAGAGATTTGCCAAAAATGGCAAACAAAATAGTGATATAATGTTTTTAGTGGAAAAAGTACAACTCTTAACAAAACTGTTAATTTGTTAGAGTTCTTTCCACCCAACCACCCATATTATGTCTTATTATTTCCTATATCAGCTCGACTCTCAACTGGTAAACTCTTAAAGAGTAACTCATTTTAGGGATACTTGAAGTAACAATAGAAAATCTTCTGTACTAGACTAATAATAACAAAAATAATAATGTTGATAGCATCCATATAAAGGTTGTAATGTGCTTCATGAATAGTAACTCACTGGATCTTCACCATAACCCTGGGAGGTAGGTGCTATTATTTTAGAGATTTTACAGATGAGGGAACTGAGGCAGGCAACAACAGTTAAGTGACTTGCCCAGGGTCATACACCTAGTTATTTTCTGAAACCAAATTTGAACTTAAGACTTCCAGAGCACAAATCCAAAGTTGCACTACCTTAGTGCCCATATAAGTACTATAATTAGTTTTCCCTATTATCCCTTTTCCTAAAATAGCACTTTGGAAAGTGGCATATTAAATTTTACTTAGGTACAAAATTTTAGAGTCTCTTTTATCTCACCAATAAGGAGTCTGAGTGCCATATGGGTGATGCGACTAATCCAAGTTCACACATGTAGCTGGTAGTTGCTGCCAGGTCTTCAGATTCCCCAGCCCTGTGCTCCTTAACACCATACCAAGCTACCTCCCAATGTTTAGCTCTCAATTACCAGTAAGGCCAATTATAATGTTCACTCAGGGACTTAAAACAGAAAGTACCATAAGGGGAGAAAACCAATGAATTATGGGTCCATAGCTGGAATTTCTACATTTGAATGTTAAAGTTGGGATAATTATGGCTTAGGGACTAATCATTTAAAAAGATTCATTTCTGGATTGGAGCTAATTTTGAATTTTACAAGTAAAAGTATCTCATCTGAGACTACTTAGTCTTGATTCATTTCTCCCTTAAAGTATTTATGTGCACAATCTATAAACATGCTAACTCCATAAACAAAAGCATGCTGCTTTTAAAGAAAGGATTCAGCTTGAAGACGACAGCAGAAATCCATGGAAATGTTTATAGAGAACTAAAATCCTTGAAAATGAGGAGCATCAAGAGATGGTTGTTGACTTTTCATGTAAATATATATAAGGGATTGTGTATCTGAACCCAAGCTTGCTTCAACATGACAATGAACTACCATTTTTAACAGGAATTAAATAGTGCTTTGTGTTCCAGGATAGACATTATAACACCTGTCAGACCTGTTAAAACATAGCCCAGAAGTGGGCAGTCAGCCTCTAGCTGAAGATCTCTGTAGAGGGGGAGCTACCTACTAAGGCAGCTAATTCTTTTTAGGGACATTTTTCAATATTATGGGTCACTGACATTAAGTCTAAATTTGCCTCTTTGCAATTTTCATCCATTGTTACTAGCTCTGTACCTTGGAGCCAAACAGAATAAGCCTAATCTGTGTCCCACATTACAGTGCTTCAATATCATGTCTACCCACCTACCACATCAACCAAGTCTTATTTTCTTCAGTATCTACATCTTTATTACCTCCAACCAATCTTCATGTGCTACAAATCTCAAGACCCTTCATGATCCTGGACACATTCCAGTCTAGGATAATAGGATTGAGGAATCAGACTTGACAGACATCTCACAAACCACCAAATCCAACCTGCCCATTTTACAGCATCCGGGAGTAAAGAAAACTACAAATCTGTATCACTTTTTAAATTTTTCTTTTGGAGAATGGTAAAATATAATCCTGGCTCTCAAGGAGTTCATAGTCTAAACTTTCCTTCTATAGAGATAGGAGCCTATGAGATTTGTCCTGTGAAGTTCCTCAGCATAATTTATGCATCACAATTTAAGCACTTCATGTACAAGACCCAGAAATTTGGATGCATCGCTCTGTTCAACAAACTCAGTCTACTTCATATGTCCAATATTCATAGTCATAAAACAGATGGGCAGTATAATGAATTTATAATTTGTACACCCTCATATTCTTTTTATCTCTCTTTCAAGTCAATGGAATTTTTTTCTCTCTCTTGTTCTACTTTGCATTTGAATGACTGTACCTACTTATCATCTTACCTTAATAACATCTCTTCAAAATTTTCTCTCTCTCTGGGTTTTGTCATTATAATAATTTTTTCCCTTGGCAGAAAGCACATTGTAGTTCTATGGGCTTGTGGCTACCGTAAGGAAGAAAGTTTGAAAGGCAAAGACAACGAAGTTATCCCAGTCTGTATGACAAACTACTGTCACAACAGAAGCCCAGCTGGCGTAGCAATGACAAAAGGTAAGACTATAAAAATGATGGAAATCAAGAAGGACAGGCACTTTAAAGAAACAAACACCTTCCATGCAAGCAGATAGGGCAAACACAATGCTGAAAATGCTACCCGGAAAAATGGTTTGAAGAAATAAGGACAAAAACATAAAATTCAAATGACAGCCCAAACAAGGGAGATAAACCACAAGCAGACAAATAATACAATTTTACTAAATCAAGCCGACATCTCCCCTTTGACTTTAATTGACCTTAGCAGTAATGTGAGTTGTGTGAGCTGTGTATGGTAGGACTAGGACAAATCCAGGAAAAAAATATGGCGGCCTTATAATATGATCCTGCCTTACCTGACAAGTTTCCTTTGGTCTGGTGACATGTGACTTTGAATAGGAACTACCCAAAGGACACATCCCATGTAATAAATATTACAGAACATAAAGTGCCTGGTTTGATGTTTGGCAGAGGGAAAGCCATTTCTAGCACTGTATAAAGTTTATACTATAAATGATGCATTAGAATCGAAGTTTTCCAAGGGCAGGGACCATTTCCCCCCCATTACATCCCTAAAGGTTGACCCAGAGTAAACACTTAATAGATGCTTGTTTATTGATTATCATTCATCATGGAAGGCCACCTAAGCCTTTTGTAAGATTCCAGGGACTGGTTCTTAATATATCATGCCAAATGCCAATTCAAATCTGTAGCTTCTTTTTATTAAAAAAAAATTTAATTTTGGTATCATACAAAACATATGTGCTTCTTCTGACAGAAGAACTCTTCTCATATTGAGATAGTGAGAAGGAGCAATGGAAAGAGGGCTGGATCTGGAATCAGGAAGACCTGAGTTCAAATACTGCTACTGGTTGTATGGCCCTCAGTAAATCATTTAACTGCTGTCTTCTTCGGGTTCCTAATTTATAAAAAAAGTTGGAATAATTATGTCACCTACCTCCCAGAGTTATTTTGAGGATAAAATGAGATAATATTCATTAACTTGCTTTTGCAAATCTTAAAGTTTTATGCAGATGCTAGATATGGTTATGATCATCATTATTAGACTGGATCTATAACAGGAAGAAGAATTGGGAGAATTAAGCTGAAATCCTGATTAGGTAATGAATGGCAAGTTGAAATACTTTGGGAAAATGATCCAGTATCCCACCTCTCAGTGTTACATCCATACATATGGACCAGCAACAACCCTGTGTTCCCAGGATTGTTGAATATTTTTCAGTCATTTTAGTGGTATCCAATTCTTTGTGACTCCATTTTGAGTTTTCTTGGCAAAGATATTAATTGTTTTTCATTTCCTTCTCCAACTCATTTTATAGATGAGGAAATTGAGGTAAACAGGGTTTAGTGACTTGGCCAAGTTCACATGGCTAGTAAGTGTCTTAGCAAGTAAGATGAGCCTTCCTGACTCCAGGTCTGGCACTCTATCGCTGCATTACTTAGCTGAGTGTTTACTAATCAGTAAATGATGTTGGAATTTTTAAAATCATACTTTGATGTTAATTATGCAGGGCTATTTTTTGATGGCTATGACTTTACCGTTTTATCAAAGTAACAGGTAACATCAGATCCTAGGCAGAAAATTAGCATTTGTATATTTATTCTCCCCCATTAGAATATAAGATCTTTGTGATTAAGAATTGTTTTGTTCTTTGTATCATTATCTCCAGAATCTAGTGTGGCGTTTGGCACATAATAGGCTTGGATTGATTGATTGATTGATTGGGGAATTCATGAGAGATGAGAGATTTAAGGAAATCTCAGTAAACCTTACCAAATAATTCCCTAAACCATAAGGTTACTGTGTACACGTATGGATTGATAACCAATGTGATCATCTGTGCAATTTTAGGCAGTGGAGATATGAACAAGATCTCAGCAGTGGATAATATTACTTGTCAGGCACATGCTTTATGATACCCAGAACTCATTCTTGTTTTTGCAAGCTGCTGGTGGATATCTTTGATTTCCTTTCTTGTTGCAAAGCATTTTAGAGATTTTTTCCCCCCTTCTTTTACCATAGAAGTTAATGGTAGGGAAAATTAAAAAAAGAAGGAAGTCAAGACAGCAGACAGAATCATTCAGGGGGAAAAGCATCCTATTTTGCTACCTTTTTTTCTTTGAAACTACTGAAAGAATTTTAAGTCAAAGACTGCTTTCTCTCCCTAAATAGGACAGAAAAGTCAGATAGAACATAAATGCATTGTTTTACCTTAGTGACTGAATGATTATCAATGTTGGGTTATGAGCGACCATCTGAGGGGGCAAGACTGGCAGGAGAGTGCGGGGGGGGGGCAAGAGGTGAATTAATCAGGTTGGCAATATGGCGGAACAT
The DNA here is from genome assembly GCF_027887165.1 of Monodelphis domestica. Lineage (NCBI taxonomy): Eukaryota > Metazoa > Chordata > Mammalia > Didelphimorphia > Didelphidae > Monodelphis > Monodelphis domestica. The sequence goes on from NC_077232.1 coordinate 99,571,834, forward strand.
CGCTGCCCAATACAGAAGAAGAAGCACAGCAGAGACATCAATCACCTCAGGAAGGATCCTATGAAAAATGACCGTGTAGGAAGAAATGGGTAGGAGACGGGTTTCAAATAAGAAACAAGACAGGGTAAGTCAGCAGAGCAGGCAGAGAATCTCTGCTGGACAGAGGATAGAGCACTGAGCCTAAGGCAGGGGACCAGGCTCTCATGGATGGCACGGCCATTAAGAAGTGGACAGGAAAGTCCCTCACTGCCCTGGTCTGATGCACACTGTGGAGTGCAGGTGGGAAGGGAGGAGAGAGCTAGAAGTAATGGATGAAAGTTGCAGGAAAAATCTTTTGAAGATGACAAACTTTTTAATGATGAGAGCTACTTCAAAGGAGAGCGAGTTATCTCAGGTGACAGTGGGTTCCACCTCAGAGGAGACCTTTCAGCAGAGGAAAGATGGTCCTATCGAAGGGATACTGTCGAGGATAAGGGCCAGACTAGAAATCCCTGCTAGTTCTCTGATTCTGTGAAGCTGACCCAGGTGATCAGAGTTCACTGTAGCACCAGGGCTTGGCGTCCCCAACATGAATGCCTCGGACCAAATTATGCCCATTTAAGGGGAGGAAAAATGCATCTATAAAAGAAAAATCAATGTCAGGCAATGTATACCTCCTTCAGAATCACATCAATAATACCAAGAGTGGATAAGTTGAGATAAATGCAGCAACAATAATGTAGGCACAGTAATCAGCGGGGTAACAAATCCCTACAAATGAGGAAACGACCCTTTCCTTTGATGTGCTCATCCTCAAGCTGTGGGATATTTCCCACGCTGCACACACAGCCATTACAGCATCGCTTTTTTTGGAATTTGCGGCAACAATGGGGCATGTTTTTTATGTGTTGCAATCTGCCTTGTTTTGTAGAGATGTGATTTTGGGGGGCTTTCAGGGAGGCACACACAGAAATAAACAACAATGGGCTCCTAAAGGAACCACATATTGTTTTTTTTAAAGCCTTGATGGAAAAATATAATTTATATATTTATACCAGTATATATGTACATATATATGTATAAATGTGTAACGTGTATGTGTTATATATACACACATATATCCTCCAGGACTCTTATATTCAACTTTCCCAAATCTGATGCCAAAGCTTTACTTGAGGTTATTTGTGATTCATTGGTTATAGCCGTTAGAGTGGAGAACCATGGACCATGGAGATGATCTAGTCTAATCTACCTATGGGGAGACAACTGAGGCTGAGTGAGGAGGAATCAGGGCTGGAAGGGGCCTTAAAAACTATTTAGTTCAGTCCCTTCTTTTACAGTGTGACCTACAGCAATGCTTCTCAATGTGTACTCCATGGATCTGTGGGGGTCCAGAGACCCTTTTGGGAGGACTTCATAGTCAAAACTATTTAAAAAGTAGCACTAACATGCTATTTGTCTATTAAAAATATTCTTCCCTTTTCCATGTAAAAGTCTGTGTGAGGCCAGATTTTCTTCATATACTTTAACTGAAATAACATATTGCAAAAAAACTGAATGCAGAAGTAGATATAAGAATCCAGCTGTCTTCTATTAAGCCAGACACAAAAGAAATTTGCAGAGAGTATGTAAAACAATGATACTCTTCTCATTAAATCTTTTTTTGGAAGGGAAATAGTTAATTTTCTTAAAAATGTTTTTTATATTCATATGTAATGCATTTCTTAAACTTATTTAAAAGAATTAATAGCTTAAAATCTATTAGTTTTAATTTCTCACATGGTTAATATTTATAGGTATAATCAATATAAACTAAATATTTTTGGAGTCTTCATTAATTTTTTAAACCCTTACTTTCTGTCTTAGAATCAATACTGTGTATTGGTTCCAAAGTAGAAGAGTGTTAGGGCTAGACAATGGAGGTTCAGTGACTTGCCCAGGATCACACAGATAGATTTGAACCCAGGATCTCCTATCTCTAGGCTTAGCTCTCAACCAGCTACTTGCCTCAAATCTTATTAATTTTAAGAGTGCAAAGGAGTTTTGAAACAAAAAAAATGAGAACCACCAGTTTAGTGGTTAAATGATTTGCTTGTATCAGAAATGGTATTGAACCCCAAGTTCATCACTTTTTTCAGAGTAGTAAATTTTAACCTGGAGTCCTCATACCACAAAGGAGGATCATGGATTGATTTCAGAGGATGTGTGAACTACAACAGGAACAAAATTACATCTTTAATTTCACTAATCTCTAACTGAAATATATAATTTCTTTGAATTACATAAAAACATTATTCTGAGAAGTTGTCTCTAGACTTCATCATTACTACCAAAGGGATCCATGATACAAAAAAAGTGAAGGACCTCTGTTCTAGAGACAATGTGGAAGAGTAGAAAAGTTCTGGCTCAGGAATCAAGGGCTGATTCTGTCTCATTCACTTACTCCCTCAATAACATTATACATGTTATCTGATTTCTTGAGCTGTCATTTTCCTCATCAATAAAAAGAGGGATAGGTCGATTCACCTGCCAAAAGAGGGGCACTTGAAGTAAAAAAGTGTATGCATTTATATATGTATATTTTTAATATATGTGTGTATGTGTCTACTTATCGTGGCTAATGTAAGAATTTGTATAACTGGACTGAGTAGCTATGAATTGAGAACTTAATTTTGTTTATTTGTCCAATGGTGGAAAAGGAATGGTGGTAATGGGAAGGATGGATGGATATAAACTTAAAAATGGAAGTATGCAGATGGGGAATTTGGAGGGAAGTTTGTACTAAATGACCCTCTAAGGTCCTTCCCAACTTTAAAAAATCTAGCTACTTGGCTTCTATGGCCCCACTTCCTCTCTTACGCTAGAGTTGGCATCCAAACCCAAGTCTTCTGATTTCATGTTGAATGTCTTTGCATTTATAGCTCACTGATTTGTTGAAGACTTGGCGGGGTGGGGGAGGATACATCAGGTGAAATAACTAAGCAATAAATTAGTTATTGACAGTATGCAAAAATATAGCTCTACCTATAGATAAAATCTGATGTCCTAAGACCAATAGGTCAAAAAAGAAATTACCCCAACTCCCTTCATTTTTTGGAAAGTGTGTGTCTGGGAGAAGGGGGAATAGGTATCTCCCACATGCAATGCTCTGCGTTGGGTTCTAGGTGAACTATAAATTATATGGATTCAATGGTCATCTCTGCAGATTATTCTCAGATCTATTTATATTAATCGAAGTTCTCTCCTGACCTCCTGTCTTGCTTCTTGGACAGATCGAACTGGAAGTCTCAACAATAACTTAAAACTAAGCACATTCAAAATTGAAACAATTACCTTTCCCCACCAAACTCTTTCCTCTTCCTAATGTTCTATTCCTGTTTTTTTTTTAAAGAAACTCTTACCTTCTGTCTTTGAATCAATACTAGGTATTGACTCTAAGATGAAAGATAGGTAATAAATAAATAACACATGCAATTATACATATTTGTGTAGATATAAACACACATGCACATATGCACAAGTGTATACATATACATGTCCACACACATGAGATATGGATTATCTATATATGTATATAAATGTTATTTATTCCAAACCCCTGATATTATCGTTGTCCAGAGATTGCCCACCTTTACACAGGGAATAAGCAATGGACGTAGGATTCAAATCTGAGACCTCTGACTTCAAATACAATGTTCTTTTCCACCCCAAGGCTCTAGATCTTTCCCTTAAGAACTGAATATACCATCTAGAAAGGTTCCTCAGAGATGTCATAGAAATCATGTAAATTAGAACATGACATGAAGAAACCATTTCTTTTTGTAAATCACTACACATCATATAAATGTGAACTACCATTACATTTTTGACCCAGAAGACTGCAAGTATAATTGCCAATCTATGCTATTATAAAAACTCACCCTGATAGAGCTCTTTAAGGTCTGCAAAAGATTGTCTTCTTTTTGATACTAAACTACATGTAGTTTATTAAATTATATTCATGTAGAATTATTTCATGGGCTGCTTTTTAAAATAAGTACCTCTGTAAATTAAAATTTATTTATTTAGACTGTAAAATGCTCAATTTAAAATATTTATTTCTTTTGATAATCTTTTTTTTTTCCAAAATGTTAAAACACTTAATGTTCAAGGCATTGAAGCAGTGACTTGGGGAGACACAAATGCAGGATCCCTGACCTCATAGAGTTTACACTTTCATTGGAGGTAGGGCTTGAGATAGGGAGACAAGATGACTCTATCAATTTAATCCTGAGGTTAATACCCCTTCTTTCCTACCCCGCTGTTGATTTGGAAACACATAGAAATGGAAAAGTGAAAAGGAGACATAGGAGAGAAGAAAAAGGAAAAAGAAAAGGAGAGAAAAGTAAAAGGGAGAATAAAAGGTTAATATGTTCTGGTTTTGACCTTCTTAAAAATACAGAAATACATTTGTATTAAGAAAGGGAAGAGTGTGACCTTTTTACCTTAAGTAATTATCTGAGCCAAAGATAGTATCAGGGTATAACTTTATGCAGGACAAAGAGATAGAGGTTACAAATACCATGGGAAAGAAAGGTTTATTGTTGAATCATTTCAATCATATCAAACTCTTTGAGACCCCATTTTGGGTTTTCTTGGTAAAGGAGAAGATTGCCATTTACTTTTCCAGTTCATTTTACAGATGAGTAAATTGAGGCAAACAGGTTGAAGTGATCTGCCCAGGGTTAAATAGCTAATAAGTTTCTGATCCCCAATATTATTTAATATTGCATTAGAAATGCTAGGAATAGCAAAGGAGAAGAAGAAATTGAAGGAATCAGAATGAGCAACAAGGTAATAAATAACTCTTTACCCAGCTGATATATGGGAAATCCTTGAGATACAACTGAAAAACCATTTGAAACTATCAATAATTTTAGTAAAGTATCAGGATGTGAAATAAACTCACATAAGTCTGAGGTCAGATTTGAACTCAGGAAGCCTTTTCTTCCTAACTCAAAGCCCAGAATTCTATACACAGCTGGCCCAAGGGAAAAAAAAAAAAGGTATGTAATACTAAAAATATTTTTAAAAAGTAGGTTAAAAAGGTAAAAGATAGACTCGGTTTATCTAGTTCTTTTACAAGCCCTATGAAGTAGATAGCACAGGTAATTTTATCTCTATTTTGTGGATGAGGAAGCTGAACATCAGAAAGATTAAGGGACATATCTAGCTTGATTACTTACCTAAGCAGCACCAGAGCTGAGTGGGAAACTAGCTTATCTTATTCCAAAGCCCTTTCTTTACAACAACTTTGCCAGGTAGGTCATATGAATAGATTTATCCTAATTAACAATGAGGAAAATGTCAAGGGACTAGCTCAAGGTATCTTAAGGCATGAGTCAAACCTGGCTTACTGATTCTAGGTGCTACACTCTTTTTGCTATAACACTATCTCTTAACAAACAAACAAACAAAAAACCTACAAAAACATTTATCTATTAAAAAGCCCAGACATGGCTTTCCTAGCAAAAAAGCCCATCTCCCTGGACTTTGTCTCAAATAAATTCCAGATAGTAATCTCTTTAGGGGTCAAGGATTCTCTCCTTGTGTCTACCCAAGTCCCTGGATCAGTGACTTGCAAATTAAGTGCTTAATGGATGTTTGAGCATTAGGGGAAAATAAATAACCAAAATAAGGCTCTTTTATTGCACTCGGAATCTCTAATAGGAAGTTTAGTTTTAAAAGGCAGTCTTTTAAACTTTACTTGCCTTAGTTTCGCCACCTGCAAAATGGGGGTAATACCAACACCTATCTAGACATAGTTATTATTATGAGAAACAAATGAGATGTTTGCAAAATGCCTAGCATGTAGTAGGTTTGTAATAAATCCTTATTGCTTTCTTTCATTACTGTCCACTGCACTAAACCGACACTAAGGTTAAATGAGGAACAAAATCAAATTGCTTGAAATTGATAGAATAGGAACCAGATTTCCATGTTCTTCCCCTGGCTAATGGGACTGTTTTTCCTATACTATGAGAAATAAGGGAGAAGGAAGCTAGATTAGAAATTTCATTAATTTATAGAATTCCTGCAAGAGGATACTTCCTCTCTTAACAGAAGCTAGTATTTAACTATCTTCTTAGAAGGGTTGCCTAGTGGTCAGACTTCTTCCCTGCCACAGTCCTGAGTGCAGTCTTGAAAGACATTAAAATATAATGGGAGCTGTTTGACCCTGGGAAAGTCACTTAACCCCAATGGCTTTTCTGCATTGGAACCAATAATTAGTAGAGTTCAAAAAATGTAATTGAGAAATATTTAACAAAATGGTTAATGACATATTAAAACAGATAATATCACATTTGACAACTAAATTAATATGGGGTTTGCAAGGGTCCTTATGTATTACTTAGTGGTCCCATTTCTAGTTGAATTTGTTATAATAGTGCCTATAATAGTGAGGCTATAAGTAACTTAGCCAATCCATGTAAGAGATGGAGTCTTGAAACCAGGACTTGACTCATAGGTCAGCTCTCTAGCCACTCTGCAAATCCATAGCTGACAAAGAGTTAGAGATACTTCTTAATTTCTCTTTATGATTAACAAGTACAAAAGGGTAATTAGAATATGACTTGGATTAATTTTGTTTTATTTCAACATGCATTAAGTGAGTATTCCATGTGTGTTGGGCACTGTGGTATCCAAAGATTTTAAAAAATGACACTCAAGGGATCTTCAAAGAATTCAGATTCCAAATACTTTGTTAAAAATTTAAAATACATTTTCTCGGGCTGAGAAAACAGTTTGCTTTTATTCTGAAATCATATCTTTTTGGGGGTTTAGCAATTCCTTTTTTGACTAAATAGGTAAATTTTAGTCTAGCCTAAGAATCAAAATTTGGGGATGGCAGCACTTAAACTCATGTAATTTTTCTGTAATTGGAAATATAGTCATCCCTCGCTATACCGCAGTTCACTGATTGTGGCTTTATTGTATTGCAGGTTTTAAAAAAATATCTAATTCTGAATTGTGGACTTTTTGCTATATTGTGGGATTTATGCATGAATGCTATACTGAACACGATGGAAATGCAGTATGCCACTACCACTTGCCAAAGTTTGTCAACATGAGATTCTACACAGCTGAGCACAAAGTGGGAGTTTCTATATTGGCCGATGGAATAAAAAGTGACCAACCACAGCACTGTATTCTGAATCCTAGGAGCTGATTGGTTCAGTGTTTATAAGCGTGTGGGAAAGGTTAATGCAGGTGTGAAGGGTTTATAAAGCCTTAAAATATATATAAATAATAAAATAAATATAACACTGCTACTTTGCAAATTTTCATCTATCATGGGGGTTTCAGGTATGTAACTCCTGCAAAAGGTGAGGGATCTCTGTAATACACTGGGATTATGAGGGCCATGATTTCTCTTTCTGTAACCTTTTAACCAGCTTCAGCTCCACAAATAAACAACGGAATCATAGCTTTTTAGGATCCTTCATAGTTTTAGGGAGAATTATTCAAGGTATGGATGGCCAGGCCACAGAATCAGAACCTTGGGTCAGAGTGTATTAAATTGTATCATGCTGCCACAACTTATTACAATAAATTTAGTCTAAGACAATTGCTGGCTATGTGACCCCAAGCAAATTACTCTACCTGTCTGCCTCAGTTTTCTTATCTGTAAAATGGGTTTAATAATATTATCTATCGACTTACCTACCTGGGTTGTTGTCAGGATGAAATGATAATATTTTAAAAATATTTTGTAAATCTTAAATACTGGCTATTATATGTATGTGTGTTTATGTTGGTATGTATAAACATATATGAAACCACTAAAACTTTTAGAATGCTATCTATCTGTCTGTCCATTCATTCATCCATTCATCTATCCATCCATCTATTCATCACTCTTTCTCTGCCTCTCTCTGTCTCTCTCCCCCCCCAAAAAAAATTGCATTAAAGGTTTAAGCAATTAGACCTTGGTATGGATAAAGGTGGCATAGATAAAGATCTGAAATTGGCATCAGGAAGACTTCAGTGCAAATTTTACCCTTATTATTTACTAGCTATGTTAAATTACATTCGCCTCAATTTCCGTATCTGTGAAAAGAGGACAATAATATGTTGATCCAATCACAAGGTTGTGAGGGGCTCTTAAATGAGACAATGTGTTTAAAATACACCTTATCCTTTCACATCATAGGGGTTAAGGGCATAGTACCCCCACAATCTGGAAAATACCCATAATATTTTTTGACCCTTTTCATAATGGAGAAAGTCTGATTTTTTGTTTTATTTTTCTCTTTATGGGGTGCTTTTAGTACCTTATATGCACTTATGAATTACTAAACTTTTTAAGATAGCTCTACATTTCTAACCTTTGTGTTCTCTGCTGGCTTTTGCATTCTTTTCATAAACTTTAACTTTTTACTTATTTTAACTTTTTTTTTAAGTTGATATTTTAATAGTCTTAAAGAAGCCAAGTGATATCTAAGGACATCTATTAGAGTACACATATATAGTCTTTTTTCAGAGTTTAAAAAATGTGTGCAGAAAAAGAGATTTAAAATGATTTATGATTTTCTTTTCCTTCCTTCCTTCCTTCCTTCCTTCCTTCCTTCCTTCCTTCCTTCCTTCCTTCCTTCCTTCCTTCCTTCCTTCCTTCCTTCCTTCCTTCCTTCCTTCCTTCCCTTCCTTCCTTCCTTCCTTTCTTCCTTCCTTCTTTCTTATTTTTTGACTTTTTAAACATTATTTTATTTTGTTATTTACAAACATTATTCATTGGAAACAATGAACATTATCTTTTCCTCTCCCCTCCCCCCTCCCACCACTTCTCCCATAGCCAGCACACAATTCCACTGGGTTTCACATGTGTTCTTGGTTCGAACCCATTTCCATGTTGTTGGTATTTGCACTAGAGTGTTCATTTAGAGTCTCTTTTCAGTCATTTCCTCTCAGCCCCTGTAGTCAAGCAGTTGCTTTTCATTGGTGTTTTTACTCCCACAGTTTATCCTCTGCTTATGGATAGTGTTTTTTAGATCCCTGCAGATTGTTCAGACACATTGCATTGTCCCTAGTGGAAGAGTCCATTACCTTTGATTGTACCACAGTGTATCAGTCTCTGTGTATAATGTTTTCCTGGTTCTGCTCCTGTCGCTCTGCATTACTTCCTGGAGGTTGTTCCAGTCTCCATGGAATTCCTCCACTTTATTATTCCTTTGAGCACAATAGTATTCCATCACCAACATATACCACAATTTGTTCAGCCATTCCCCAATTGAAGGGCATCCCCTCATTTTCCAATTTTTGGCCACCATAAAGAGTGCAGCTATGAATATTCTTGTACAAGTCTTTTTTCTTATTATCTCTTTGGGGTACAAACCCAGCAGTGCTATGGCTGGATCAAAGGGCAGACAGACAGTCTTTTAGCACCCTTTGGGCATAGTTCCAAATTGCCCTCCAGAATGGTTGGATCAGTTCACAACTCCACCAGCAATGAATTAATGTCCCTACGTTGCAATTTTCTTTTATTATATCTTGTATTACGATGTCGAGTTTGCTGTTTATTTCTGGATTTTCTGGTAGTCCAATTATTCTTAAATTATCTCTTCTTCCTCTATTTTCCAAGTCTGTCACCTTGTCAGTGAGATATTTTATGTTCTCTTCTAATTTCTTGATCTTTTGGCTTTGCTTTATTGATTCTTGCTCTTTTACCTGCTCGTTGTCTTCCAGTTGCCTAATTCTGACCTTTAAAGCCTGGTTTTCCTTTTCATGTTTGGTCAAACTGGTTTTGTAATTGCGTGAAATTCTTTTGCATTAATTCCCACTTTTCCTGCCAGAAGGCTTCCATCTTTTTGATCATTTTCGATTCAAATTCTTCAAAAGTTTGTGGAGAGTTTCCATTTCCTTTGGAAGGTTTTGGTGCATTTGCTTGTGTTTCCTCTTCTATCTCCTCTGTATTTTGTATTTTTGCTCCATAAAATGTGTCCAAAGTTGCCCCTTTCTTGTTTTTTCTTGTTGTTTTGAGGATTTTTTGCTTCTGTGCTGTTTGCCATCTCTATCTGAGTGAGGGGGGCTGGCTCTTCTGTTATCTGTCTGGTGTTCAGTGGCTTTAGCCCCAGGCAAATGGTCTGTCTTCCCCAGGAAGCCCAGAATTGCTGGTGTTTCGGTGTTTCGGTGTTACTACCCTCCTCATTTCCCTCCCGATGCTTCTCTGTTGCCTTACTTCTATGCTCTGCGCCTGGCTTGACACTCTCAGATGTATTTCAATGCCTTTGCTGGCCAGAGGAGCCTGCACTCTGAGGGCGAGGGGCCGTGGCTTCCTGGAGCTCCAAGGACTGGTGATAGGATTAACCTCAGACTGAGTATGCCCTGAGGCAGGGACCTTCGTTGAGACTCAGATGGAAGGATCTGTTCAGGGGGATACAGGCTTCCCCCCTTCTCTCTCTGTTTCCCTGCTGTCTGGGTGCCCCCGCAACTGGCTCAGGTTGTTTTCAGGGTGAGGCCTTCAGAATAGCCGGCTCCCGAGGCCCTTTTGCCTGCCCTGAGGTTCCTGCTGCTGCCTCGGATTCAGCTTTCTGTTTTGGGGGGGATGGGTCCTGGGACCTTTAGATCTGAGTGATCTTGGGTTCTGACTTTTGGGGGGCTGTACCTTTTGATCCAGGTCCAGGAGGAGTGTTCCCAGGGTCTATTCTGTTGTTTGTTTTGAATTTCTGTGCCCTAGGAGCATTCAGTTTGAGATCGGTGAGGAAGTGTTTCTGGAGCTCTGAACTTTAGCTTTCTCTAAGCTGCCATCTTGACTGGAAGCCTACTACTTATTTTAACTTTAAAAAAGAAGTGTTTATTTGTGGTATAAAAAGATAAAATATATTTATATTATACAATACAACACATATATTTTATGCATTTCCAAGTTTCTAAAATTTTTCTGTCATCTATTTGCCTTCACATGTCTTCTATGACTTCTGCAAAACTCCCCCCAAATTCCCATTTGACTTCTTAACACCAATTCATAATATATCAAAACTGTGATGGGAAAATTGCAATGTGGAAAGAATACCTGTACTCATTTAGCTTGAAATTGCACTCTGACTTTTGGGACACCTTGTGATTATAATAATAATAGACATTTCCATTTTACATTTTACACACATTATCTCAATCAAGAACCTAACAACAAGGTTCTGTGACTATCAGCTCAATAGATAAAGCAAAGGCAACACATAGTTTGATGATGTAAAAGACAGGATTTGAAATAAGGTCTTCTTGACTCTATACTACGCTCTCTGTGATGGGGACCTGATACTCAATCCCTGAGAAAAGAACATCTTTTTTGACACTGGTACCTAGGAGAGGGAAATCTATATTGATTAGACCAGAGGTATTTTTACAAGGACAAAAAAGTTGGTCTTTTTTGTTTATATCAGGCTCTAAGTTTGATCAATTTCTTTCCTGATTGTAAAGGATCAGGTTTTTTGAGATCTTTTGAATACCATAAACAGAACACTCTGAATCTGAAAATTGTTCATTACTGTCTCTTAATAAATGAATCTTTGTAAAAAGAACAACAATAATAGCATTTTTGTATCTCTTTAAGATTTACAATGAATTAAACAAATACCTTATTTTATCCCCACAACAACTCTGGGAGGAAGGTGCTATATTTATGCCAGTTTATAAAGAAAACATTGAGTCAGACAGAAGTTAAGTGACACATAGAACATCAAAATTGGAATGAGCCTGAAACATCGTCTTGTCTAGCTTCCTCATTTTGAAGAGGAGAAAGCAGAGATCCAGAAAGGCTAAATTCAAATGCCAACATAACATATATCCATTAAATACTTACTATGTGCTAGGGACTATCCTATATCATGGAGAGAGTTTGCAGCAGAGCCAGGACTAGACTCAGATTTCCTGATGTCCATGCAAAGATTCTTTCCATTATTCTAACTGGCTTCCTCTATGACGTTGGCGGGCATTATAATACACATGAGATTAACAACATTTCCACCATAAGGGGAAAAGAAATCATAAAGCATTTCCTGAAGTGTTGTTTCCAGACCCTGGGAGCCATTTCTGCATCAAGAGCCACCAGAGTCATCTTGCAAACCATAATGTTTAAGTAGAGCCCTGATGCCTACATACTGTGGCTTCTTATTATAAGGAAATGCAAAGGCAGAAGCAGGAAGGTTCCAGAATTCTGGAGAGGTAACAGGGCTGTTGCTTCTTCTATCAGTCAGGGAAGGAGGATGTTGAGTTTTGTCTAGTCTTCTAGGGTAGACTTAGAGAGCTAGATATTCTCTCACCTGTGACGTTCCTTGTGATCCATCTACCAACTACCTGTTCCTGTGGATCCTGTTGAGGCTGAGAGATATTTCTACAGAGCTAAAAGACCATCTGTCAGTGAGACCATCCCTTGGAGCCCTGGTCTTGCTTTCCTTCCTACCCTACTACTTCTATCACCATCCAAGGGTAGAATTTGGGTTAGAGAAGTGTACTGTATTTTAGGAACTGGGATTTTTAGGTAGAGAAATAACTGATAGTGTAAATACCATCTCTCTACAATTAATAACAAGATTTGGTGGAAGGTTTATTTAGATAGATCATCCCAATTTCCTCCCCTTGGATGGTGATGGAGATAGTAGGGTAGGGAGGAAAGTAGGACCACTGCTCAAAGGGATGGTCTCACTGACAGATGATTTTTTTGGTGTCATCAGTAGCTCTGTAGAAATATCTCTCAGCATCAACAGGATCCACAGGAACAAGCAGTTGGTAGATGGATCATAAAAAAAGCCACAGGTGAGAGACTATCTAGCTCTCTAGGTCCACCCTAGAAGACTAGACAAAACTCAACATCCTCCTTCCTTGACTGTTAGAAGAAGCAACAGCCCTGTCACCTCTCCAGAATTCTGGAACCTTCCTGCTTCTGACTTGCAGCATCTCCTGCTTCTGCCTTTGCATTTCCTTATAACACTCTCCTAGCAACAGGGAGCAATTCTCCATCAGAGTATGCAGCCTTACCTATGATATCATTATCCATTGTAAATAATATTATGTAGAGTCTCAGGAAGGATATCACTCCTTCCACCACAATATTGAACAAGGAATGCCGATCTCCCTATTTTTGGCCTCCTCTTCATCCTAAAATTGTAGAATTTTAATGTTGGAATGGACCTTGGAAAATCATCTAAACAACCCCAGCCATCTGACAGATGAAGGATTTGAATACCATTTAGTATCAGGTCTAGAACTAGAACCAAGATCTCTTTATTGCCTTTCCATCCCTCCATCCTGCCTCTGCTTAATTTATTCCTCTGCCAGGTGGGCTCTCCTGAAGTAATGGAGCATCCCGTTCCATAAATTGTCTCTAAGTCCAGAGCATCCCCTGGCAGAAACTCATCTTCTACTGGCTATTTTCATTCCTTCAGGCGAATAGAATGCTCATTTTGCATTAGCAATGGAGAGGAGGGGGGGGCTATAAAAGCTAACAAAAGGATTTCAGTCAACTAATCCTACCATGCAGGTCATCATCTTTTAAAAGGATCATAGCTTTAGAGCCAGAAAGGGCCTTACAGGTCATCCAGATCAATTTCCTCATTTTTATATGAGAGGAAACCAAAGCCCAGAGAGTCTAAACCACCTCACCAAGGTCACATAGATTCTAAGAATCAGAGCCATCACTTGAACTCAAGTCTCTGGTTCTAAAACCAATGCTATTGGCACAATTTGCTCTTGCCCTATCAGTCATAGGCTCAAATGTTTCATATACAAAAATTTTTCAAGACACTTGAGGAAAACAGGATGGGCATAATCTCCACTGGTCCAACATCTTAACTCCAGTCACAGGACTGCAGAATCTCAGCATTGGAAGAGACATTTTAAGTCATGAATCCACTGTATGACTTTCTTGAGAGGTATGTATTCTATTTTGGGACAGTTTGGAAAAAATTAAAAAAAAATTTTTTCTATCCATTGAACTAAAATCCCTGGGTCTTGCTATATAAAATTAGGCTGAATGTATCCTCCTCCCAACCAGAAAGAAGTTGAGACAAAAACCTCATAGGTTAGGCTTGGCTTGCTTTCTGGGTGGGTCACTTGGAGTGGGGCTTTCTCCTCTAGACTACATACCCTTCCCCTTCCCTCCCTTTCTTTTCCCTCCCCTCCCCTCTCCTTCCCTTCCCTTCCCTTCCTTTTCCTCCCCTTCCCTTCCCTTCCCATTCCTTCTTAGTTCAATGGATAGAAAAAAAAATTATTTTTTTCCAAACTGTCCCAAAATAGAATACATACCTCTCAAGAAAGTAATACAGTGGATTCACGGATTAAGATGTCTCTTCTCATTCCTTCCCTTCCCATTCCTTCCCTTCCCTTCCCATTCCTTCCCTTCCCTTCCCTTCCCATTCCTTCCCTTCCCTTCCCTTCCCATTCCTTCCCTTCCCTTCCCATTCCTTCCCTTCCCTTCCCATTCCTTCCCTTCCCTTCCCTTCCCTTCCCATTCCTTCCCTTCCCTTCCCATTCCTTCCCTTCCCTTCCCATTCCTTCCCATTCCTTCCCTTCCCATTCCTTCCCTTCCCATTCCTTCCCTTCCCTTCCCTTCCCATTCCTTCCCTTCCCATTCCTTCCCTTCCCTTCCCATTCCTTCCCTTCCCTTCCCATTCCTTCCCTTCCTTTCCTATTCCTTCCCTTCCCTTCCCATTCCTTCCTTTCCCATTCCTTCCCTTCCCTTCCCTTCCCATTCCTTCCCTTCCCTTCCCATTCCTTCCCTTCCTTCCCTTCCCATTCCTTCCCTTCCCTTCCCTTCCCATTCCTTCCCTTCCCTTCCCTTCCCTTCCCTTCTCTTCCCTTCCCTTCTCTTTGTTTCCCTTCCCATAGGAGGCACTATAGTAGAAAGAAAAGGGCAGTTACTTTGGAGTCAGAGGATCTCTGTTCAAATCCTGTCCTTGACACTACTAGTGTAACTGTAGGCAAATGACATCACTATCCTGGACCTCAGTTTCCTCATCTGTAGAATAAACTGGAGTAGATGGTCTGAGACCTCTTCTTATGCTCTCTAAGATCCTAAGATTTGCCTATTTAAAACTTCCACCCATTGTTTCTTACTTTGTTCTTATTCAAGCAGGACAGATTAATTAATGCTTCTTCCACAAGACTGCCTTAGAAAATATTTGGAGACAGCTGTCTTTTGTCCTTTAAGTCTTCTCCAAAATAAATACCCCTCCCAATCCCTCCTCCTGAAGTCCCCCAGTTCATTCAGGAAATTCTCATTTATCAATCATGGTTCCTTCAAACTATTCTTTTGAGTCCTCTCACCACCCTCATTGCATGCTCTAGACACACTCCAGTTTTTCAGTAATCTTCCTTTAAATGGGATTTCTAAAACTGAACAGAATCGAGTCCATAGTCCTTATAGCAAATACAGTGTTTCTTATTAGGAGTCACAATGTCAAATGAAGATATTAGACACCATTATTTCTGGTTGAAAGGAAATGCTGTATAACAACAACATGTATACATTGCACGCTTTACAAAGAATCTCATTTGTTCTCTACAACCGTCTTGGGAGGTAGGTATTACTAATATCTCTATTTTACAGATGAGGAAACTGAGGAAGCAGGGGCAAAGCGACTTATCTAAAGCCACACAGCTAGTCTGAGTTCTGTGTACTGTTACCTAGGGCTCTACCATAGTTTTAATTGTAATTCTATTATGGAATTCTTTATCCAAAAAAGAGGAATCGAAGAAAAATCGTTCCTATAAAAAACCCAAACCAAGCTCTCTACCTATGGTTTTCAGGGATCTGCAAGCTTGACATGAGGCCACAGGGTGAGAAAACTGCTAAAACTGTGCGGGAGATCTTAAGCTGTATTAGTCAAGTAGAGCGTATGCAAAGTGGGAGGCGTTGGAATGTCCAGTGGCAACATGGCACCCGTAATACTATACTTGGTCTCTGGAGACACATTTCCAAAGGGAATGCTAGCATGCTTGAGTGAGTAACTGAACAACAACAAAGTCAAGAAGGATTTTTGCATTTTTTAATAGAATAAAACCTTTTTTTTTTTAAATGTAAAAATAGTTTTTAGCTCAGGGACCATACCAAAAGAGTGGCCATAATGGGTACTTTTCTAACAGGTGGAAATGTATGTGTGTGTGTGTGTGTGTGTGTGTAAGGGATGCAGTGTCAGGAAGGAAGTTACAGCTATTGTGAACAGTGACAGGAAACCTAGCAGGGTGGGTAAATATTGGCCAAATCAGGAGAACAGTGAGTAGCTCATGAAGTCCATAAAATTGAGGCTGTAGAGTACAGAACAAAAAGCTAGGATATTTTTCAAGCATTTCAGGTTCACCAGAAGTGCCCAATCCATCTTGCCAACAAGAACCTTTCCCTTTAACTTTTAAACCCTTATAAGCTTTATGTGAATCAGAAACATACGGATAACATTCCTTTTACTCAATTCATCAAAATATTGTTTTCTAAGGATTATTTGAACTCCAGGGAACCCTTAGAGACCTTTAAAAACAGTTTTCCTTTATCACTCTTCCAGAAGGAGTCAAATAGGGGTCCCACAATACTGGTGTATTTTGCTTCTCAGACTTCATTTACCAGGGAGTAAAATGACATTTTGCTGTGAAGGCCTCCATGGGGTTGCCTCAATCCCCAAGTGATAATCACTGAATTCATTTCCCTCAGTGTAAGCTGAAATTGCCCATTGGCTATGACCCTAAAAGTCCAGACGGCTTACACAGCCCTTTCCTCTCAAGAAAGCAGGAAATAAAATTTTATCCTTATTTCCCAAATGAGGAAATTGAGGCCTTCAGAAGGAAAACGACTTGGCCATACCATGAAGTCATCAAAAATACAGAGCAGTCACACCAATTCAGATCTTCTGATGCAATTGAAACTGTTCTCTCAAAGGTTATCAATTGAGACACTATGATACAATGGAAAGAATGCTGATGCTGGAGTCAGAGGATATGAGTGCAGATCTTGCCTGGACCCTTCCCCTGTGACCTTGCTAAGTCATCTGAAACAGCTAGGTGGCACAGTGGATAGAATGCTGGGTCTGGAATCAGGAAAACTGAACTCAAATACCAGCTGTATAACCTGGGCAAATTGTTAAACCTTTGCCTCAGTTTCCCCATCTGTAAAAATGGGGATAATAGTCACACCTTCTCTACCAGGTTGGTATGAAGATCAAATGAAAGACGATGTGTAAAGCTCTTAGAACAATGCTTGAAGGCACATAGTAGGAAGTTAATAAAAGCTTGTTTCCTTCATTTATTTAACTTCTCTGGCTCTGATACACACAATGAATGGGTTGGGCTAGATTCATTGCTTTAGATCCATGATCCTCCTCTCTCTCTTTATTAAAACCTTTACATTCCATCTAAGAATCAATACAGTGTATCTGCTCCAAGGCAGAAGAGTGGCAACGGGGGCTCAGTCACACAGCTAGGAAGTATCTGACTCTAGATTTGAACCCAGGATATCCTGTCTCTAGGCTTGATCCACTGAGCTCACCTAGCTGCCCTCCATTATGATCTCCTAATTGACATAATCTTTCTCTTTACACCCATCTCTCTTCCTTATATCTCCAGCTCTGTTGAGGGCACCCAATTTTTATTGGTGTTATGATCAACTCTTTCCTTTCCCTCACCCTTCTTCATCTCTAATCAGCTGTGAAACCTTCCCAATTTTACACTGATACCATGTCTCCCATCTGTTCCCTTCTCCCCACTCCTATGACCACCATCTCATCCCTCTTCACTTGAACAGTCATTATTATACTTGAATTGTTTTTTTCTTTTCATTGCTTCTCCCCCTCTATCATATCCTTCACACAGACATCCACCTGGTAATTCCAAAGCAAAGAGTAATCATTCCTCTCCCCATTCAAGAAATCCCCCTGCCTCTCAATTGTATGTATCATAAATAGAGACTCCTCCATTTGCCATTTAAAGCCCTTCACAGCTCTGCTCCAGGTAATCTTTATGGACTTACAGGACGCTCTGATTCTAGCCAGAATGGCATATTCTTTCTCATAAATGATTGCTAGATGGTGCAGTGGATAGAATGCTGGACCTGAAATCAGGAAGACTCAAGTTCAGATCCAATCTCAAATACTTAGTAACTGTGTGATCCTGGGCAAGTCACTTAAGCCATTTGCCTCAGTTTCCTCATCTGTAAATAAGTTGGAGAAGGAAATGGTAAACCATTTTAGTGTCTTTGCTAAGAAAACCATAAACGGTGTCACAAAGAGTTGGACGTGCCTGAAACAACTGAAAAAACACAATAAAAATGGCATACTGTCATCTCGGTGGGACAATCCCTCTTCACTGATGCTTGAAACATCTGCTAACATCCTTCAAGGCTCAAGAGGCCACAAGATATATTCTAGTCTTCTTATTTGCAAATGCCCTTTTCCAAATTACGCTGTGTTTGTACTTACATCCTTGGTGATTAGCACAATGCCCAGCACATAGTAGATACTCCAGCTGATCACCTTATAGGCATTTTCTCTTTACTCATATGTAATGCTGCTTTCTCTTTAATCATCTAGAATAAGCTCCCTGAGGGTAGGCAATGTCTTATTCTGGTCCTTGTGTCCCCAGCTCCTAGGATAGTGCCCAGCATAAAGCTGGTGCTTTATAGATACTCGTTTGTAAGCGTAGAGAGAGATGTGGTGGTCTTTCCACTAACTTGCAGCCATAGCTTGATTCTCCAAGTGCCAAGTGCTCAGGGATTTGGGGGTAGGGGGCTGGAGGGTGGGAATGACTTCAAAGCAGAGAGTGATATTTGCATATTATTTGTGGAAGGCTTCTCTTTGATGCAGATCAAAGAGAAAGGAGAGGAGAGGTAAGCCCACCCCCTTCTTTGGCTGCTCTCTGCACTAGAAGAGGGATGCCCCTGTTCAAAAACAAAACCTCTTGGTAATAGAGTAAATTGAGTAAGGGAGCCCAGACTGGATTGTAATCAAGCCTTCTGTTCTGACTCGGAGGCACATCCAGCACTGCCACTTCTTTATCCAAACTGATTAGTACAGAAACATATGCGGCAAAGTCAATTAGGAGACATTAGGGCAAAGACAATGCCAGTGTGTCTGGCTCTGGGAAGGAATTTAAGTGCGAGGTCATTTTACATAAGTCAAAAGTGATTTTATTTTTTTAAAAGTCCATTTACCCACTGGACATGATGGAAACTAATTCATATGCCTGAGAAACTGCACAGCCTCATAGCAGAAAGACTGCTGTGTTTTGGGGTCAAGACACAGTTCTGTATTTGGCCACATTTCATCATTTCTCTTTGCCTCAGTTTCTTTATTCATTAAGTAGAAAAGATTGTATCTGAATCTTTGCCCATCCTTTAATGGACAACTCAAATGTCACCTCCAGGAAAAAGCCCCTCATCCTTTGATCAGTAATGAGCTACCCTTTAGGACCTCATACTTCTTTAATGTACTTATCCTAAAATGTTGTTAATTAGTAATACTTGTGTTTTTGCTTCATGATCCTACAAGAGTATAAGCTCCAGGTCAGGACTTTGTTTTTCTAAATATCTCATTGTTTTGTGGGAAGCACTTTATATACCTTAAAATACTAAATTGGCATGAATTATCATTAGAGTTGGCAGCTAGGTGGCACAGTGGATAGAGAAATGGGCTTGGAATGAGAAATATACCTTTATAGGTTTCTTCTAGCACTTAGTAGCTGTGTGACCCTGGGCAAGTCACTTAACCCCGTTTGCCTCAGTTTCCTCATCTATAAAATAAGCTGGAAATGGAAATGGCAAACCATTCCAGTATCTCTGCCAAGAAAACATCCAAATGGAGTCATGAAGAGTTAGATATGACTGAAATGAGTGAACAATAAAAATTAAGATAGTTATGTAAGTTTTGTCTCCTCTATGTTCAGCACATATTAGGGGCTTAAAGATTATCTATAGAATGTCTGCTGTTAAGTACCTGCCTATTTTCCTCACAGGGATAGTGAAAGGCTCATCATAGTTTTATTTGGGGAAAACTCTTTGTCAGTGAAAAAACATTAAGTACTTCCTGTATGTTGGGCAATGTGCCAAGCTCCCATGAGACAAAGAACAAGCAAAAATTCCCCCCAAAATATGGCCTTGGCTTTCAAGAAACTCACATTCCAATAAGGGAGATAACTTGAAAACAGCTCACGTGTATACAACATAAGTGGATAGATAGATAGATAGATAGATAGATAGATAGATAGATAGATAGATAGTGTAAATGGAAGAGAACCTTACAAAAGGTGGAGTATCCATGGAGGACCAGGTAAGACGTTCTTAATGATGGTTGGCTTCAAGCTAAGTCCTGAAGGAAGCCAGGGAAGCTATTAGCTAGAGATAAACAGACACAATATGCCAGGCAGCATAGGGGGCAGCCAGGGAAAATCATAGAGTTGAAAAATGGGGTTGGAGGGGGGATTCTGAGTAAGTAACAAACAAATTCAGTGGTGCTGGTTCACATAACAAGTGAAGGGACTAAATGGTAATATTGCTTGGAATTTAGGAAAGGGACAGATTGTAAAGAGGTGGGGTTTTTTTGTTTTGTTTTTTTTTTTAACTGTTACCTTCTGTCTTAGTATCAGTCCTAAGACAGAAGAATGGCAAGGGCTAGACAACTGGGGTTAAGTGACTTGCCTAAAGTCCCATGTTTAGGAAGTATCTGAGCTTAAATTTGAACCCAGGTCATCTCAACTCCAATTTTGGTGCTCTATCCACTCTGGTACTTAGCTGCCCCTTGTAAAAAATTTTAAAAGGCAGTATTTGGTACAGTTTCTCATGATAGTGTTTTTTTCTTCTATAAAATTCTGTCCAATCTCAATCCTTCTTTGACCATAGGTTGAAAATCCAATTTTTAGTTAGCTCTCTTCCACTATGCTCACCCAATCCAGTTTACTGTTCTTATTTTCCTCTGATCTGAAAGATGAAGCCAGACTTGTAAACTTATAAAATACATCAAAACTAAGAGTCAACAGTCTCCAAGTGAAGGCCCCGGGATATACTTATGAGTAAAACTGCATGAACACTGTCCATCTGAGACAAATGTATTGACTGCTCAAGCGCCTAAGTTAGGCTGTTTTCATGTGGCATGGGTGGGGAAGGATTAACTTTAAAGTTACACTTAAAGTGTGACTACTGTGGGCATGAATAAGCCACAAACAAAGCAACCAAGTGCTGTCATTTCCATGGAAAGGCTTTAGAATGTTGGATGTCTGGGTTGATGTATGGAGGGCTTTTTATCATCACTTCATCCTGATGTTTAAGATTAACACCAACTCTGATAAACACAGTGGTAAACCATAACTCCAGAGGATCAGTGATTAAGGCTTACAGCCTAATGGTGAGGTGGTGCACTCTGGGTGCAGAATGAACCATAAGTTTTTGGATTTGGCCTGTGCTATTTGTTTTGCTTGGTTATGTATGTTGGCTACAAGGTGGGTTTTTTTTTTCTTTTATAATGGGGTTGAGGATAAGTAAGAAAATAAATGCTTTTTAAATGGAAAAAAATAAATTTGAGAAGTGATTAACACCAGGAATGAATCCATTATGATAAAAACCTCTGAAGAGTAGGGGAGATAGAGAAAGGATGGAGAGGAGCTGGCCTATCTAAATTAGAATAAAATCCAAATTTTCTGAGTCTCTTTTCTTAATCTATAAAATAAAAAGGCTAAGGGTTTCTAAGGTCTGTTCTTCAAATCCTATGCATGCAGTCATTAAAATTTTCTTTCTTTTAAAAATGCCCTTAAAAATTCTTATAGCCCCAGCAGCTGGAAAAAATTGAGCCATGGAATGCAGTCTTCTAAATGTCAGCCATTTTTTTTCCAGCGGTTCTTCTCTTTTGAATGGGTTTCAGTCCTTTGAGGATTAGTGGCAAAAAAAAAAAAGTTGTTGATCACCCATTAGTAGAGAATGTTCTCTGAATTTTTAAATGATTTATCTAAAAGAGATTCAGCTCCATAGCTGGAGGGTACAGTAGAAAAAATATCACGGAGAAAGAGCCAAGGGATCTGGTTGTATTGCTGGCTCCCCCAGAATACTCTATATGAGCTGGGTAGATAAAGTAATGATTGCATGACTGATAAAATGAATCTTGCATTCCTTGCTTCATAACCTAAAAGATAGATCCCAGGAATTCTTTTTTTCCCTAAACAACTATAGGAAAATTCAATTGAGAGCCCTGCATAATCAATGAAGCAACCAATAATCATTAGTGCCTACTCTGTGCCCAACACTGTGGATTGAAAGAATCAAAAGACAGTTTCTGCCCTCAAGGAGCTCACATCTAATTGGGGAGATAACATCCAAACAAGTTATGAATGGAACAGGAAATAATTAATAGAAGGAAAGCAGTAGAATTAAGAGAGATTGGGGATGTAGAAATAATGGCACAGTGCTCTTCCTGAAGTCAGGAAGACCTGAGTTCAGGTCTGGATTTGGACACTTTTTAGCTTTGTGACTTCATTTCACTGCTGTCAGCCTCAGTTACTTCATCTGTGAAGTGGAGATGATATCACCTACCTCAAAGAGTGGTTGAGACACTCAAGTGAGATAATATTTGTAAAGTATTTAAATACCTTCCCTTAAATCAATCCAATTAAAAGAGGAAGGGGAGTTTGGGGCACCCATAGAGGAAACACATTCTGTCTGGAAAACACTTCATCAAAATGTTGGATTCAGGTTACTGTTAATGGGAAAGTTTCCAGATCAACAGCTTTATCACTGGTTGCCTCGAATTTTAAACTTTTAAAAAATGTTTTCAACTTTTTTCTCTAAACCTTTAAAGAAAGATTGTTTTTTAAATGGCAGAGATAAGGGGGAGAAATCCTTGCAGCAATGGGTAAATAAGAGTAAATTAGGATTCTAAGCTTTACTTGGTTTTACATTTCTTCATGTTAAATAAAATTATACTTAAGGCCCTGGCAAACCACAGTGGACTTCCCATTAAACGACTAATAGATAAAAGTAATTCTAAAGTTGTCTGGAAGAGAAAAAGGCTCTTAATTTTTTGTTGTTGTTCAAGAATGATTTAAAGGTTAAACTACAGCAAATTGTACTATTAGGTCCATAGAAAATTAGCCTTGCTTCCATTTGCCTTTAGAACAACAAATGAAATAAACCCCGGATCTGTGTGTAAAATAATTAACTAAAAGAGTCATGGAAGATCTGTTTCTTATTCTTTCTCTTGTTACTACCCAGAAAGGTGATATTGGAATGGAGCAACTTTCTGGTATGAGTGAAAAGAGTACAAGTTGCAAAAGCCTAAAAGACCTGGACCCAGGACTGTGCTGGTAAATGTTTAATGACCACCTCCCTGAAAAGCAGGGCAAATTTTTAACTTTAATTTGAATGGTCACTTCATAAAGTCTAGGCAATTAACAAAATAATAAATTAAGCCCTGATTTGTAGCATTTGCCCATTTCTGTGGTGCAAACTCTCATACAAAAAATTTAATAAGCTATTCCAATCTGTATTACTTCCAGTATACCCCTACCTAGGTTGTATCTGGTACTAGGTCTGGGCCCTCATATTAGTTCTATGTATTTGGACAGATCTCTTGACCTCAGTTTCTTTCTTTCTAAAATGGGACCAAATATGTCTTTACTAGCAAGCTACCAATAAAGGGTCATTGTACCAAATGAGATAATGTAGGTTGAAAATTCTTCCTAAATAAATGTGATCTGCTTTTAATGGCCAATAATGACTAGCATTTATTAAAAAAAAAAATAGACAGGAAGCTTCCAGCCAATAAGTTTTAATTGCCATACTTAAATTTAGCTGTTCTTTCTTTTTTCGTGCATCAGAATATCACTTTATTAGTGCTCAGAAGAAAAACAACTATATTAATGCTCAGAAAAAAGCAAACAAAAAAACCCCCCTATTATATGCGCTGATTTCATACAAGGGGAAAAATAACCCCATGTGTTATCACCCTTTTCCAAAACTAGCTTACTGTATTCTTATTGTGCTCATTCTAGGTGGCCACATCAAGAATCTTTCTGGCTTAGTCTCAGTTTGTTTTTCTTATGAATTAAGACTGACGGAATCTTATTTGTCTGATATGTGCAAATGATGCTCCCTGGGACATATTCCATTTCTGGTTCATATTAAGAACCAATCTCTAGGTAACAATTCATGTGCAGTTCACGTTAGAGGAGGGGGAAATGATGATTTAAACCAATTTCCATCATAGGCTCTGAGTTAGTTTGACATTCAGAGACCTTGTCTTCATGGCATAGCCAAGAAAAATAAATAAATTAAAATACATTGGCTATTTCCTTACTAGGAAAAAAAAAACTTCCTTAAGAGCTGAGCTAGAGTATTCTGATAATTGAGGGTGTAAGAATGTAGTATAAATTCAAAGCCTAGGTTTCTATGGTTAGGAGCTACCCTAGTTCACCAGATTGTTCATTTAGCACAAGGTAAGAAGATGGCAGATGTTGGTGAAAATGGTTTAAAGTATATTAGAAGAAAAGGATAAAACCCGTGTGGACACAATGCAATAGGAATCTTTGAATTTGGAAAGAAAAGAATCCCTAGGGATTCTGAGAAAAGGGTAAAACAAGAAGGAAGAAGACCCAGGTGTCTGTGGAGTGGTGTGATCAATCAATAGATTACTTAGTCTGGGGGCTGGAGAACAAGAACTGTAGATAAGAGAAAGACATTAGACAATGGAGAAGGATAGGGACAGAGATAATAATAAGTATGTAATCTGGATCCATTATTTCATTGGGATAGGGATCTCCCTATATCACCATAATCTGCAATGAATATATGAAAAGGAGAAAAATTGTTTCTAAAGGTTTCATCTGGACTTATGAGAAAGTACGCTATCCACATTCAGAGCAAGAACTGTGGGAGCAGAAACACAGAAGAAAAACAACTGCTTGATCACATGGGTTGATGGGGATATGACTGGATCACCGTAGTGTAATTATCAATAATATGGAAATAAGTCTTGATCAATGACAGAAGTAAAAACCCAGTGGAATTTTGTGTCAGTTATGGGGGACCTGAGGGAGGAGAGGGAAAGAACATGAATCTTGTAACCATGGAAAAATGTTCTTCATTGACTAATTAAATAAAAATTTTCAATTCAAGAAGTCAGCTCTGGCAGGTGGAAGAGCAAAATGTTTTGGCACTTTAAAACCATCTCCAGCCTCCTCAGTAATTTAGAACTTGAAAATAAATAAATTAACTAAATTAAAAAAAAATAAAGAGTTCATCTGGGTTATACAATAGCTTCCAGGCATAGTTTTATGGTTATATGTAAGAAAAAAGAGGCACTGTTGCATTGTAGATAGAATGCAGAGCTTCAAGTCAGGGAAAACCAGGATTCAAATTCCACTATCCTGACCCTAACTGTGTGAATCTGAGCAAGTCACTTTATCTCTGCATGCCTCAGGCAACATCCTAAAACTTATTGAGCGCCATATTCAGATGGCCATTTGCTTCAGTGGAGAGAATTCCCACACTCTGAATTCTCCATACTTCAGAAATTACCAATCCTTTACCTATTCATGTATGAAAGGAATGTAAAATGAGCCTGGGAAGAAAGGACTTTGAAGAATGGGACAGAAAGAGAAGATTTAGATAGTTTATTGTAGGATCATGACTTGAGAGGCCAGTAAGAAAGCTTTTATTTATGAATGAAAGAGGTAAGATAGAAAAGGCAGATGAAGAGGGAATATGGAAGGAGGGCTCAGAAAAGTAGGAGGTGAGCAATTTATTGAAGGAAAAAACCCAGCTCTCAAAATCTCAATGTTTTCTACATAGAAATTTGTGAAGTTCCTAAAACATGTATATCAGCACTAGGGGGAGTGGGATGGGTTGGGAGTGGGGGAGAAACTACACTAAAATGAGTTTGAAAAAAATGAAGCAGTGACTTGCTTATCTAACCATTTAACAAGACATTTTAATAATAAAGTATCTATCTCTCTAATGCCAATGCTCACTATACCTAGCCATTCCTATTACTCACCAGTCTACCTCAGTTAGTAAATTCATGGCTTCATTTTTTTTCAAGTGAAAAACAATTCCTCATATTTTTTGCTTTTATATTATTTTAATTTCTAAGTAAACCGTCCTTTTTCCTTTCTCTGAAGTGCTTTCTTTTGCAACTAAGGCTAAAAAAAGGGGAGGGGCAACAAACAAACAAAACAACTAACCAAGATAATAATTATGGTAGTATATTCTGGGTTCCAAATCATTAACCCTATCCTCTTTCCCCAAATCTACTTTTTTAAAGAAAGGGACTAAAGAAGACGGGAGGTTAACTTTCTCTTCTCCTCTTCAGTGACAAGCTTAATCATTATAATTACAAGGGATTTATAGACCCTGCTATTCTCTTTCCTTTAGTCATTCATTCATTTACTCATTCATTTATTCATACAACTAATGTTTATTAAGTGCTTAATTATATGTAGAATATTATGATGGGCTCTGGAGGAGACACACAGTTTAGATAAGACAAGGTTCCAGTTCTCATGTAATTGAGTGAGCTTTCTCACCTCAGTTCACAGTTCTTCTCAACTTTGCTGGTAAGGAGTGGCCTCCCAGATTTAGAAATTCACAGAATAATCTTCCAGGATCTCTTTCCTAATTAACAAAGAAATTCTAAGCAGTTCGGTTGTCTCAGTGACACCAACCCAGCCATGACCTGTGAGCACATATCCTAAATATTTGCCTTGTATCTTCTAGGACAGAAATTCTTTTGAAAATAGAGGCCATTCCTAATCTATAGGTTACAACACCACGACTCCTCATTTAGAGTACATGTGCAAACATTTAAAGCTCTTTGTAAATCTTAAACTGTGATATGATTACTAGCTATTATTATTTTTTCATCATCATCATTATTATTATTACTGTTGGCACTTATAAAATGGTGATACTAATTCGAATGTCCTCTCCTCCCAACTAAAGTTTATTTAGACCAAATAAATACGAATTCTCCCTTAGAAATGAACTGTGAATTCTAATAAACGTAACACTTTTTTATTTCTCAAGATCTCCACTCATCTCCTTGGAAAAACTATCCTGTCAGAGTGTCCTAGCCAGATAGAATCCACCAGTTTTCTATGGGAAGATGTAGAGTTTGAACTCCTTGTTAGATTTGTGAGCTGAAGACTGTTTTCTTATTTTATAATTGTTAAAATTTAAATCCTTCATTGGTGCTTTAGTTATTTGTTTCCTTTCCATTTCAATTAGGTGTTCATAGAGGAAGAAAATAAAAATGAGGGGGAAAAATAAGGGCTTCTGAAGACCTTCCCAATGTAGGCAAAGGGACAGAATTCTAACATCATTCACTTCTGCTTTAAATATGTAAATTTTACAGATGTTTGCATTTTCTAGGTAATGCATCAAATCTCTCCCAAGGAGCAAAAAGATGTTTATTGTTAGATTTGCCTTCCAGTGAACCTCCCCACCCCAGTTTTTTTATTTTACTACAAAAGGGAAATTTCCCAGACTGTTTGCTTATTTATCTACCTATCTGCCTCTATATATACATGTGTGTATTTATATTGTAATATACAGTAAGAGAGAGAAAGAAAAGGAAAAGAGAGAATTAAAGAGAGAGGGAAGAGGGAAAGAGAAAGAAAGGGAAGAACAAAGACAGGGAGGGAGAAAGAATGAACATTTATACCCAAGGGTTTGAGTTAGGGATACAAATACAAAAATGAAAATAATCCCTTATCCTCAAGGGGTTTGCATTCTGTGAGCAAGAGACAACACAAAAGAGAGTAATGACCACGGAGAGATGCTTTAGTTTGGAAAATTATAGGGATAATGAGTGGTATCACAGAAGAGTAGATTGAGACGTCCTTTCCAGAGCAATAGCAGATTTTATTAGATTATGGTTCAAGACCTAGAATAATTGGTAGGGGTGGGATGATAAGGGAGGCAGAAAGATGGAAGGAAGGCAGGAGTAAAGACTGATCTAACTATACCCAAGATTCAACGATCCTAGAATTTAAATGGGGAAATGATAAATACAAAATATAACTTAGTTCAAGGAATAGCATTTTAATTGTAAAGAAGTCAAGACAAAGATGTCATTAGATATTTGAATAGAGAGATTATTTTTTGCCTTGCAGAGAGGAGGAGATCAGGAAAATATTTATGGAGGGGGGATGGTACTAGATTTGGTCTTAAAGGATGGGAGGTACTTCAAAAGATGAATATTGTTGAGAGCCAACATTCCCAGTATGGGAAAGAGCATATGGAAAGGAGTGGAGATAGTGGAGGGTAAGAAAAGGATTCATAGAACAGTACATTGAGAAATAAGGCTGAAAAGGTATATTGAAGAATTAAGTGTCAGAATTAGATTTTAATATTTTATATATCAGACAATGAGTTGCTACTGATTTTTTTTAATAGAAGATTGAAGCGATTAGGGCAATACATTAAGAAGGTCTTTCTTTCAGTGTATGAAGGATGGATTGGAGATAGAATAGATGTAGGAAGACCAGTTGGGAAACTAGTAAAATCTAGGTAAAAAAGAAAGAAGGATAGTGTCATGAAAGAAACTGAAATTTTAAACCTAGGTAGAAGATGATGATTTCACCAACAAATATTGAAAAATTTGTGAAAAGAAGATGTTTTGGGAGATGATTGTTCTGTTTTATACAGGTTGGGTCTAAGGTGTTACTAGCATATCTGGGAAGAATAAAACTGGCTCTAAACCACAGACTTAAGGCTGGAATGGCATGATGTCAGGTCAAGGGAAATATAGTTATAATCATAGAATATGAAACACTGAAAAAATGACTCCTAGTACAACGTTAATATTTCTCCAGGAAAATAATGACAATTGCATTTGGATATACAACTATTAGGGCATTTCTGAATTTGAAAAACAAAACTAGTCAGTTTGGTGACCTTGTCAAATATCTTGCGGTCATTTTGGAGAAGTTCTGTGGAAGCCACGGATAACAAATGAAGACTAGGAGATGAAACAGAAAAAGTTTAGAAACTCAGAAATGCATACTTAATTCAAATTTTACAAAAAAGGTATTAAAGAAAAAGAAAAAATTCAGACTTCTTCTCTGGTATAAAGGGAGGGCCAAAAAATTTACATGAATTTTCCTGATCAGAGGAGTGCTGTGCCCCTCACCCCTATGATGTGAAAGGTATATGTGTTTATACCTATCATACCCCTAGTACAAAATTACATATATAGTTTGTATATGTATATGCATTTGAAGCTGGAAACTTTTCCCCCAATTTTATATATAATATGTATGTATTTTAAAATCATATATATATATATATATATATATCAGGACAAGGGAGATAAATTATGATCATGAAAGCTCAGGCATTGAAAAGATAACTCAAAATATAACACTGATATTTCATATATACATATATATGAATGTATTATATTATTTTGTACTAGGCATGTGAGAGGTAATATAACACAATGGACAGAATTCTGGCCTTGGAGCTAGGAACAATAATAATAATAATAAACATATAGGGTTTTTAAGGTTTACAAAATGCTATACATATATTCTCACAACAAGGGAGAGGCTGTTCTTATCCCTATTTTACAGATGAAGAAACTGAGGCTGAGAGGGATTAAGTGCTCACACAGTTAAAGAAGTATCTGAAGTAATGTTTGTACTCAGATCTTTCTGATTCTTTATCCAGCATTTAGAACCTGTGGTGTTCAATTTCCTCATTTTGCAGAGGAGAAATCTGAATTCCAAAGTCATAGAATTAAGCAGTGACATACTAAGAATATGATGCAAATTTC
Organism: Monodelphis domestica; assembly: GCF_027887165.1. NCBI lineage: Eukaryota > Metazoa > Chordata > Mammalia > Didelphimorphia > Didelphidae > Monodelphis > Monodelphis domestica. The sequence continues at coordinate 99,601,581 of NC_077232.1, forward strand.
CCCAGACCAAGCTTTATACCACCATCTTTTTAAATACCTTAGAATGGAACCATCTTCCAGCAAGAAATGAAAATCCTGCTTCCTAGAAGAATTCAAAGAATCTCTCTCTCTCCCCCTCCTCTCTCCCCCTCTCCCTTTCTCCCTACACACACACACACACACACACACACACACACACACACACACACACACACACACACACATTCTTGGAATCATAGGTTTAGAGCTAGAAAGAGCCATTGAGATCACATAGTCTAACTTCGAAGAAGAGAACTGGTCTGTTCCAGTTCCCATAGGTGAGAAGTAAGAGAACTAAGATTCAAACCCAGTATTCTTGGTCCTAGATTCAGAAATCTCATTTGCTTTCTAGGTTGCTGTTTAGTGTATTCAGATGTGATCTTGTGTGAGGCAGTCTAGGATAGGAAAAAGAGTCCTGGTTTTGTGGTTAGAAAACCTGGGTTCTAAGCCCTGCTCTATTCAAGACCAGCTGTGTTGTCTTGGGCAAACCATTTGACTGTTATGAACCTCAATCCTGTCATCTAGAAAGAAACTTCTTCTGTACCTTCCCTCTTAGAGTTTGTGGCACAGGTCATGTGAAAGCAATCTATAACTATAAATTACTAATGTAGACACTTATTATTTTTGTGAACTGTAAAGATAAAAATAAAATCATCCTTAAAATATCTTGTAGAAATAATAGTTCATGAACCTTATGGATTTTGAGATCCACTGAGTTGTTTTCATGGTATAGAAAGGGTATCCAGATCAAACCTGAAAGAGTGTAATTATTCCAAGCTAATTAGACATATTTTTAAACTTTTCAAAGTCTTTTCTTCTCTTCTCTTCTCTTCTCTTCTCTTCTCTTCTCTTCTCTTCTCTTCTCCCCTCTTCTCTTCTCTTCTCTTCTCTTCTCTTCTCTTCTCTCTGTCTCTGTGTCTCTGTCTGTCTCCCTCTCCCTCTCTCCCCTTTTCCCCCTTTTCTCCCCCCTTCTCTCTCTCTCTCTCTCTCTCTCTCTCTCTCTCTCTCTCTCTCTCTCTCTCTCTCTCTCTCTCTCTCTCTGTCTCTTTGTCTCTCTCTCTCTGTCTGTCTGTCTCTGTCTCTGTCTGTCTGTCTCTGTCTCTGTCTGTCTGTCTCTGTCTCTCTCTCTGTCTCTCTGTCTGTCTCTCTCTCTCTCTCTCTCTCTCTCTCTCTCTCTCTCTCTCTCTCTGTCTCTTTGTCTCTCTCTCTCTGTCTGTCTGTCTCTGTCTCTCTGTCTCTGTCTCTGTCTCTGTCTCTGTCTCTCTCTCTCTCTCTCTCTCTCTCTCTCTCTCTCTCTCTCTCTCTCTCTCTCTCTGTCTCTCTCTCTCTCTTTATCTCTCTCAGTGTGTATGCCTATATTAGCAATTCCAATGCCTTGGTGATAGTGGAAAATAGTTACTGATTGTAAAAAAAGAACCAACCAATCTCCAAAACCAAAACTGAAGACCATCAAGTATGTCCCACAAACAAAGGCTAAGGGGTAAACTTAGTAAACCATAGTATTCATCATCTATCCGTTTTAGTTTTATATAGTCTTGAAATTTTTCCAATAGGGGACTTTTTGAGGATGGATTTTTAAGACAAGTGGGAAAGAGCTCTTTAAACATCCTTTTTCATTCTTTTTCCAGCATCTCACAAACAAATGGGAGGTTTGCTTGTACATCTTCCTGAACAGCTGGTTTTGCCAAATGTTTTGTTAATATGGCAGGGGCTCACTTGGTTTCTAAGAACCTACAGTTACAAAGGACTCCAGGTTTCAAAAAGGGTTTAAAACATCAATAAAATTATTTTTAAATAGATTTGTCATTGGAAGACCTGAGTTTAGTATCAAATCCCAACTCTATTATTCATTCATTACCTGTGTAAACTTTGTCAAGACACATACCTTCCTAGAGCCCAGGAACAAAAGTAGACACTTCCTCCTGCTTTAAATCCTGTGCCCTGGGTGCTCAACCCTCTCATTTCATGGATGATACAACTCAGAAGCTAAATGACTTACCTAAGGTCATGAAGCAAAATAAGGGTAGAATTTGGGTACCTGACAAAAATCTTCTGACTTTTTGGTGCCGTGGAACGTAATTGGAAGAATTGGGGAAAGATCCAACTCTGCCATTGCCTTCTGAGTCAAACTACTCCACTCAATGGTCTCTCGTTGGATTAGATTATCTCTAAGGTTCCATCCACCTCTACATCTGTGAATTAAGCCCTGTACTCTTCACTGTCCTATCCCATCACTCAAGGGTTAAAATCAGTTTTCTTGAGACTTTCCCCCATTCCCTCCCATGTGTTTGTAAACTTGCTTCTACTTTGTAGAAAGGCCTGGGAACTGAGTGACCCTGTAGCCAAAATATGTAGAACAGATGAGTTTCCTACTGCTTGCCTGACTTGCTCATTAATTCTCCCTCAACCTGCACCCTGACCCATTCACTCCAAATCATCATCATAGATAGACTAATGCTAGAGTTCAGGCTTGGTTCTTTTACAGACAGGGAAACTGAGGCCAGAGACATGCTTTTTGGTACACGGTCACACAGCTAGACAGAGACAAAGTCAGGCTTAAAAAATGTAAGTCTCCTAATTTCCAGGTTCTATTAAACCGAAGCTGTTTCAACTTAAGAAAGCTCTCAAAATATTGTTGCTTTGAGCCTGACAGGAACACTCATCCAACTGGAATGCCATTCAGTGTAGCAAAGCAGCTCTATTAAGTTGTCTTACTTCTGCCTAAGAAAACAAGAATAAATTCACTGCAGCTTTCTTTAAGACATGTTGGGAAATTTATATTTTGATGAAGAAACTGAGGCGCCTGGATGCTAAATGACTTGTTCAACTGAGATCAGACAAGAAGTGAACATCAGAAGGATTTGAACACAAGTCCTCTGACTCCAGTGACAGATGAGTGACTTTGGCAGTGAAGTCCTGCCTTCCTCAACTAGGTACACAAAAGCAATTTAAGTAATTCAAGAAAAAAAAAAGCCCATTTATTCAGAGCATGGACAGAGCAGAAAGCGTGCTGATTCTCTAAGAGGCAGAATTTCCTGTTTGCAACCTTTATGAGGAGATGATTGATAGTGTAAAGTTGAAACAGGAATTTTTAAGCCATTGAAAAGAGCCAAGACTGAGGTATGGAAGCTGTAAAGAACTGGATTTTAGGTACATCATAAGAAAGAACTTTCCAGGCACTAGTTCCCCAACAGTGAAACAGACTGCCCTATATAGAAATGGATTTCTCATCACTTGGTTGTTTTCAAATGAAGACTGAATGACAATTCTAAGGGATTCTTCTGAAGGAGAGAAGGTTGCTTTTGCTCCCGCCCCCTTTTCTTTCTATTTTGGTACTGGCAGAACCTAATATATTGCCTGGCAGATACTAATAAATATTTTTAAAACCAGATCCCAGAGGACTTCTTTTAAACACAATTTTAAAAGCTGCTCTATATTTGAAGTAATATTTCTTTTAAAATATCCCATAACTTGGGGTTTTACTCATTCATAAATATATCTTTCTTCAACTCTGTGTGACCTTAGAAAAGTCTCTTCCCTCTCTGGGTCTCAGTTTCCTGGGCTTGTAAAATGGGGGGAGTTGTTGAGCTAACTGCTCTTTAAATTCTTTTCCAGTTCTAAATATATGATGCCATGATCTATGATATAGATAGATACTTTCTTTTTTCCCATCTGTCATTGGTACAGATTAGAACAGTTTATTGGTACAGTTTCAAATTCCTTTCCACCCAACCATTTTCCTAGAATGAATGAGAAACAAATAAAAAAGAGAATGATTTATACATCCTTTTTCCTTTCTCTTTCTCCTACAAAGGATAGACAGAGCAAATAAATGAGAGAAGGGACTAAACCAAAGGCAAATGGCAGAAGAAGTGAAATGTAATAATAATAACACCAATTCATATTTCTACATTTTTAAAGGTTTAAAGCAGTACTTTCTACCCAATAGCTCCGTGAAGCTGGTTTTCAAAGATTATTCTTTGCTTTTAACAGATGAGGAAACCAAGTCACAGAGAAATCAAATGTATTTCCCAAGGTCACCCAGCTGGTTAATGGCATAGCTATGAATGAAAAACATTTCCTCTGATGCTCAATTCAGCCCTTTTCCCACTACACCATGCTGTATCTTTAAAAATCCACAAAGTGGATAATAAATCCCTACATAATTGTGCATACATTCTGATTATAAAATACAAAGAGATAGAAACTTCAAGCAAATGTCCAGGATCTCACAATAGCTATTAATCATGCTGTGGACTCTAAAGCCAGGATTTCAAACATTCTGTGGTTCTAGTTATTTCAAAAGGAATTACAAAGCTCTACAGAAAAGGAAAATGGAATTCACTTTAATATCATCATAAAAATTCATTCTTGAATGCAAGTGATTGGATTCTACATTAAAGTCCAAAATCTGGTTTAGAGAGAAAGAAGATAGAGCTAGAAGATAAATAAGTCAGCTACATGAGTGCTACAAACAGTAACTTCCAAAGGAATTCTAAGGAAAGAGATCACCATGGACTGTGTGAGTAGGTTTCAGGAGGGTGGTAGTATATAAGTCGGGTCTTGAATGGCTATACAATACTGAGAGGAATAGGCAGAAAGGGTAGATAACCAAATTGTAAGCTCTTAGAGCTTAAAAGGGACCTCTATTTGAAAAGAACCAATTTAACTCATGATTTAAAAAGAATTCCCTCGAGACTTCCGGTTAAGATGGCGGCTTAGAGAAAGCTAAAGCTCAGATCTCCGGAAAACCCTTCCCGACCAATCTCAAACGATAAGCTCCTAAGGCGCCGAAATTCAAAACGATCAACAGCACAGACCCTGGGAACCCTCCTCCTGGACCTGGACCCGGTTCAAAAGGTACGGCTCCCCTTAAAAGCCAGAACCCGAGATCACTCGGACCTCAGGGGTAGGAGCGCAGAGTCCAAGGCTCCCGGAAGCCGCAGCCGCGCCGGGCTCAGAGAGCAGGGTCTGAGGAACAACAACCCTCAGGGTCTTCTACCCAAGTCCCAGTCCGGGTGAAAGTTACTGCCTGGGGCTTCCGCTGCAAAGAGCCGGTCGGTCAAAGAGCCTCGGTCCGGGTGAAAGTTACTGCCTGGGGCCTCCGCTGCAAAGAGCTGGTCAAAACAACAGCAACCCTCAGGGCGGGCAAGACAGCCTCACGGGCTGGATCCTGCTATCCAAGTCTCAGTGAAAGTCTGTGCTCTCGGAGCTTGGGGAAGCGGCAGCCCATCCCCCCACAGGCCTGCGAAACAGCCTCACGGCCAGCGATTCTGAAGGCAACTTCCGGAAAGCGAGCCGGGGGGAGAGTGTGGCCTCGTGGTCAGACCCTTCCATTCCAGTTCCAGTGAGGCATATTCAGTTTAACCCAGGGAAAGCCCATAGAACTATCTGCCCAGGACTGCCTCTGAACACCAGAAAGAGACAAGAAAAACTAATCCTCCACATTCAGAGATGACAAACTCCACAGAACCACAGAAGCCCCAAAATACCAAGAAAAATAAGAAGAAAGGGGCGACTTTGGACACATTCTATGGAGCCAAAATACAAAATACAGAGCAGACAGAAGATAATATAAAAGAAAATGCTCCAAAACCTTCCAAAGGAAATGGAAACTCTCCACAAACCTATGAAGAATTTGAATCAGAAATGACCAAAAAGATGGAAGCCTTCTGGGAGGAAAAGTTGGAAATAATGCAAAAGAAATTCACGCATCTACAAAACCAGTTTGACCAAACTGTAAAAGAAAACCAGGCTTTAAAGGCCAGAATCAGGCAGCTGGAAGACAACGATCGTGTAAAAGAGCAAGAATCAATAAAGCAAAGCCAAAATACCAAGAAATTAGAAGAGAACATAAAATATCTCACCGACAAGGTGATAGATCTGGAAAATAGGGGGAGAAGGGATAATTTAAGAATAATTGGACTCCCAGATAAGCCAGAAATAAACACCAAACTGGACATGGTGATACAAGATATAATCAAAGAAAATTGCCCAGAGATTCTAGAACAAGGGGGCAATACAGCCACTGACAGAGCTCACAGAACACCTTCTACACTAAACCCCCAAAAGACAACTCCCAGGAATGTAATTGCCAAATTCCAAAGCTATCAAACAAAAGAAAAAATCCTACAGGAAGCCAGAAAAAGACAATTTAGATATAAAGGAATGCCAATCAGGGTCACCCAAGACCTTGCAAGTTCTACTCTGAATGATCGTAAGGCATGGAACATGATCTTCAGAAAGGCAAGAGAGCTGGGTCTCCAACCAAGAATCAGCTACCCAGCAAAACTGACTATATACTTCCAAGGGAAAGTATGGGCATTCAACAAAATAGAAGACTTCCAACTTTTTGCAAAGAAAAGACCAGAGCTCTGTGGAAAGTTTGATACCGAAAATCAAAGAGCAAGGAATACCTGAAAAGGTAAATATTAAGGAAAGGGGAAAATGTTATCTTCTTCTTTTACTCAAACTCTCTTCTATAAGGACTACATTTATATCAACCTATGTATACTAACATGTGGGGAAAATGTAATGTATAAATAGGGGGTAAAGAAAGACCAAATAGAATAATCATTCTCACACAAAGATTCACATGGGAAGGGGAGGGGAAGAAAACTCCTATAAGAAGGAGAGGAAGAGAGGGGGGGGGGGGTTACTTAAACCTCAATCTCAGGGAAATCAGCTCTGAGAGGGAAAAACCTCCAGATCCATTGGGATCTTGAATTCTATCTTACCCAACAAGGGTAAGGAGAAGGGAAAACCAAGGGGGGGAGGGGGAGAGGGAGAACAAAAAGGGAGGGTAAGAGAGGGGGGAGGGGGAGGGAACAAAAAGGGAGGGACTAAAAAGGGAAACATCAAGGGAGGGGACAAGGGGGACTGTTTCAAAGTAAATCACTGGACTAAAAGGTAGAGCCGAAGAAGAAAAGGTTAGAATTAGGGAAGGCAATCAAAATGCCAGGGAGTCCACAAATGACAATCATAACTTTGAACGTGAATGGGATGAACTCACCCATAAAACGTAGACGAATAGCAGAATGGATTAGAATCCAAAACCCTACCATATGTTGTCTTCAAGAAACACACATGAGGCGGGTTGACACCCACAAGGTCAGAATTAAAGGATGGAGTAAGACCTTCTGGGCCTCAACTGATAGAAAGAAGGCAGGAGTGGTAATCATGATATCTGATAAAGCCAATGCAAAAATAGACCTGATCAAAAGGGATAGGGAAGGTAATTATATTTTGTTAAAAGGGACTATAGACAATGAGGAAATATCATTAATCAATATGTATGCACCAAATAATATAGCACCCAAATTTCTAATGGAGAAACTAGGAGAATTGAAGGAAGAAATAGACAATAAAACCATACTAGTGGGAGACTTAAACCAACCATTATCAAATTTAGATAAATCAAATCAAAAAATAAATAAGAAAGAGGTAAAAGAAGTGAATGAAATCTTAGAAAAATTAGAATTAATAGACATATGGAGAAAAATAAATAGGGATAAAAAGGAATACACCTTCTTCTCAGCACCACATGGCACATTCACAAAAATTGACCATACATTAGGTCACAGAAACATAGCACACAAATGCAGAAAAGCAGAAATAATGAATGCAGCCTTCTCAGATCACAAGGCAATAAAAATAATGATTAGTAATGGTACATGGAAAACCAAATCTAAAACCAATTGGAAATTAAACAATATGATACTCCAAAACCGTTTAGTTAAAGAAGAAATCATAGAAACAATTAATAATTTCATCGAGGAAAATGACAATGGCGAAACATCCTTCCAAACCTTTTGGGATGCAGCCAAAGCGGTAATCAGAGGTAAATTCATATCCCTGAATGCTTATATTAACAAACAAGGGAGAGCAGAGATCAATCAATTGGAAATGCAAATGAAAAAACTGGAAAGCGATCAAATTAAAAACCCCCAGCAGAAAACCAAATTAGAAATCCTAAAAATTAAGGGAGAAATTAATAAAATCGAAAGTGATAGAACTATTGATTTAATAAATGAGACAAGAAGCTGGTACTTTGAAAAAACAAACAAAATAGACAAGGTACTGGTCAATCTAGTTAAAAAAAGGAAGGAAGAAAAGCAAATTCACAGCATTAAAGATGAAAAGGGGGACAGCACCTCCAATGAGGAGGAAATTAAGGCAATCATTAGAAATTACTTTGCCCAATTATATGGCAATAAATACACCAATTTAGGAGAAATGGATGAATATATACAAAAATACAAACTGCCTAGACTAACAGAAGAGGAAATAGAATTCCTAAATAATCCCATATCAGAAATTGAAATCCAACAAGCCATCAAAGAACTTCCTAAGAAAAAGTCCCCAGGGCCTGATGGACTCACCTGTGAATTCTATCAAACATTCAGAGAACAGTTAATCCCAATACTATACAAACTATTTGACATAATAAGCAAAGAGGGAGTTCTACCAAACTCCTTTTACGACACAAACATGGTACTGATTCCAAAACCAGGCAGGTCAAAAACAGAGAAAGAAAACTATAGGCCAATCTCCCTAATGAATATAGATGCAAAAATCTTAAATAGGATACTAGCAAAAAGACTCCAGCAAGTGATCAGAAGGATCATTCACCATGATCAAGTAGGATTCATACCAGGGATGCAGGGCTGGTTCAACATTAGGAAAACCATCCACATAATTGACCACATCAACAAGCAAACTAGCAAGAATCACATGATTATTTCAATAGATGCAGAAAAAGCCTTTGATAAAATACAACACCCATTCCTATTAAAAACACTAGAAAGCATAGGAATAGAAGGGTCATTCCTAAAAATAATAAACAGTATATATCTAAAACCAACAGCTAATATCATCTGCAATGGGGATAAACTAGATGCATTCCCAATAAGATCAGGAGTGAAACAAGGATGCCCATTATCACCTCTACTATTTGACATTGTACTAGAAACACTAGCAGTAGCAATTAGAGAAGATAAAGGAATTGAAGGCATCAAAATAGGCAAGGAGGAGACCAAGTTATCACTCTTTGCGGATGACATGATGGTCTACTTAAAGAATCCTAGAGATTCAACCAAAAAGCTAATTGAAATAATCAACAACTTTAGCAAAGTTGCAGGATACAAAATAAACCCACATAAATCATCAGCTTTTCTATATATCTCCAACACAGCTCAGCAGCAAGAACTAGAAAGAGAAATCCCATTCAAAATCACCTTAGACAAAATAAAATACCTAGGAATCTACCTCCCAAGACAAACACAGGAACTATATGAACACAACTACAAAACACTCGCCACACAACTAAAACTAGACTTGAACAAATGGAAAAACATTAACTGCTCATGGATAGGACGAGCCAATATAATAAAAATGACCATCCTACCCAAACTTATTTATCTATTTAGTGCCATACCCATTGAACTACCAAAATACTTCTTCACTGATTTAGAAAAAACCATAACAAAGTTCATTTGGAAGAACAAAAGATCAAGGATATCCAGGGAAATAATGAAAAAAAACACATATGATGGGGGCCTTGCAGTCCCTGACCTAAAACTATATTACAAAGCAGCAGTCATCAAAACAATTTGGTACTGGCTAAGAAATAGAAAGGAAGATCAGTGGAATAGACTGGGGGAAAGCGACCTCAGCAAGACAGTATACGATAAACCCAAAGATCCCAGCTTTTGGGACAAAAATCCACTATTTCATAAAAACTGCTGGGAAAATTGGAAGACAGTGTGGGAGAGACTAGGAATAGATCAACACCTCACACCCTACACCAAGATAAATTCAAAATGGGTGAGTGACTTAAACATAAAGAAGGAAACCATAAGTAAATTGGGTAAACACAGAATAGTATACATGTCAGACCTTTGGGAGGGGAAAGGCTTTAAAACCAAGCAAGATATAGAAAGAATCACAAAATGTAAAATAAATAATTTTGACTACATTAAACTAAAAAGCTTTTGTACAAACAAAACCAATATAACTAAAATCAGAAGGGAAACAACAAATTGGGAAAAAATCTTCATAGAAACCTCTGACAAAGGTTTAATTACTCATATTTATAAAGAGCTAAATCAATTGTACACAAAATCAAGCCATTCTCCAATTGATAAATGGGCAAGGGAAATGGATAGGCAGTTCTCAGATAAAGAAATCAAAACTATTAACAAGCACATGAAGAAGTGTTCTACATCTCTTATAATCAGAGAGATGCAAATCAAAACAACTCTGAGGTATCACCTCACACCTAGCAGATTGGCTAACATAACAGCAAAGGAAAGTAATGAATGCTGGAGGGGATGTGGCAAAGTAGGGACATTAATTCATTGCTGGTGGAGCTGTGAACTGATCCAACCATTCTGGAGGGCAATTTGGAACTATGCCCAAAGGGCGACAAAAGAATATCTACCCTTTGACCCAGCCATAGCACTGCTGGGTCTGTACCCCAAAGAGATAATGGACACAAAGACTTGTACAAAAATATTCATAGCTGCGCTCTTTGTGGTGGCCCAAAACTGGAAAATGAGGGGATGCCCATCAATTGGGGAATGGCTGAACAAACTGTGGTATATGTTGGTGATGGAGTACTATTGTGCTAAAAGGAATAATAAAGTGGAGAAGTTCCATGGAGACTGGAACAACCTCCAGGAAGTGATGCAGAGCGAGAGGAGCAGAACCAGGAGAACATTGTACACAGAGACAAACACACTGTGGTATCATCGAACGTAATGGACTTCTCCATTAGTGGTGGTGTAATGTCCCTGAACAACTTGCAGGGATCCAGGAGAAAAAAAAAACACCATTCATAAGCAAAGGATAAACTATGGGAGTGGAAACACCGAGAAAAAGCAACTGCCTGAATACAAAGATTGAGGGGACATGACAGAGGATAGACTCTAAATGAACACTCTAATGCAAATACTATCAACAAAGCAATGGGTTCAAATCAAGAAAACATCTAATGCCCAGTGGACTTACGCGTCGGCTATGGGGGGTTGGGGGGGGAGGAAAAGAAAATGATCTATGTCTTTAACGAATAATGCTTGGAAATGACCAAATAAAATATATTAAAAAAAAAAAAAAAAAAGAATTCCCTCCACAGCATCCCAGATAAATGGTCATCTAGTCTTTGCTTAAAGGGGTAAACTACTGCTTCCTAAGATTCTACTTGAGGGTGCCTGTAATTATTTGGAAATGTTGCCTTATATCCAGCTCAAATATGCCTCTGTGCTGCTCCTAATTCTGATCGCTAGTGCCAACCAGGTTCATCTCTCTCTTTTAAGTCAAAGCTTTTTAGTACTCAGATATATATATATATATATATATATATATATATATATATATATATATATATATATATATATATAAAATCCACTCCTAGCCCCCAATTATTTTATTTTCTAGGCTAAAACATCCCCAATTCTTTAAAAAAAAATCTGACATCAACTCAAGACCCTTCACTCTCCTGGCTATCCTTGTCTAGCTGCTGTCCAGCTGATGGGTAGTTGTTAAGTCATTTGTTTTCAGTCTTGTTTGACTCTTCATGGTCTCATTTGGGTTTTCTGTGGCAACAATAATGGAGTAGTTTGCCACTTTCTCCTCCAGCTCATTTTATACATGAGGAAACTGAGGCAAAAAGGGTTAAGAGGCCAGATTTGAATTCACAAAGTTGATGGGTAGTGTGAAGATTGGATTTAGCTCTCCTCTGATTGTAACAATGAAGGTACTTAGCTCTTCCTTTATTGTGAAGATTAAATTGTAATACCCTGTCTAGTTTTAGATTTAAATCCCCAAAAGTGTAAACCCAGTATTTAAAGTAGATCTACCCATTTTAACCACAAAAAGGTATTAACTAACTACAAAAAGGTATGAACACCCATTTCATACATTGAGTGGGAGGTCTGTGACCCTCCTGTGAAAGAGTGGGCAGTCATAAAAAGGAGCATTGGCTGTGATTGGTAGACATAAAATTTAGGGGAGGTGACATGAGAAAAAGGACTTTAAATAGTGGAAACAGACACATAGGAGATCAAATCAGTCACTCAGTGTTGGACTGGAGATCAGTCACTTGGAGTTGGACTGGAAGGACAGACACTTGGACTTGGGATGAAGACAGTCACTTGGAGATGGAGGGAAGACAGACACTTGAGGAGAGATTGGAAGACAGACACTCAGATGTGGAGTGAAGACACTTGGCTATGGAACTGGACCCCTGGAGGAGCTCATGCAGGAGACTTCAGACTGCTTTCTTTTTAGAGGGTCATCATGGTGAGTGTAAAGACTGACTTAGTTTCTTGCCTTTCTGGAGGTATGAACTTCCAAGAAAGGCCCATTGTCTTGAGACTCCTTTCCCCTGACTCCTGCCTTAGAATTTCTAATTGGTTTAGAGGAAGCAGGAGCTTTCTTTCTCTCTCTCTCCCTTTTTCTCTCTTCCTTAATATCTTTCCTCTATTATAAAAATAAACTACCATAATTCCATTTTACTTTAGTAATTCATTTTTGGATTTAGAAATTAAATCTTTGGCAACCACCAATAAAATATTCAGACCAGATATAAATTTAACAGTAGTTAAGAAGTACTAAACAAGATTGGCTGTACCAGAAGATTCACATTGGAGACAATAGGAAATTCTGTTTGGAGAGGCAGAGGCCAGGCTATAGAAAGCTATGAATAATGAGCTAAAGATTTATATACTATGAAGTTACAACACAGCTTGGTTTTTGAGAGGCACAACTAATAGGGGAATAAGTATGGGACAAAGGGATTATCAGATTAACCCTGCAGGAATGGTGTGTTTCCAACCTACCAACTGGGCATAATAATAACAATAGCTGGCATTTATATTATATTTTAAGGTTTGCAGAACACTACAAATATTATTTTATTTTCAAAATAACCCTGGGCAGTAGATGCTAATATTATTCCCATGTTATAGAAAACTCAGGCTCAAAGGGATTAGGTTACTTGTCCAAGGATCATAGTACTGGAGAATGTCTAAGACTAGATGTGAACTCGGATCTTCTTGAAGTCAAATCCATTGTTCTATTTCCCACAGTACCTAGCTGATTACTTGAAAAGTTTTATATGGATCTAACTCAGGGAAAATAATAATATAAGAAACAGTTTTCTAGTCATTCATCCCAGAAATAAATATATTTTTTAAGTTCATGCGCTTGTATTAGTAAACATTGCTCATTCACATCTGTCCCTCCCCATCTCATTTTTCTCAGCTTTCCAAACTGGTGAACCTTCTTCCCAACTAGTACAGGGTAGTAACCCAATAATCCATTATGTGGCAATAACTCATGTTGATTAATGCTTCTGCTACACAGCTTGTTTTCAGGAGACCATGTAGCTTAAGTGAGACAGTGAGAAATAAGTCTGTGGTAAATACTATTAAATTCTTTTTATTTTGATATCACAGCTTAATTCAGCTGCTCTCAAGAGTGTAAAGTAAATATATAATGTGCCTACCACTCTGGGTTATTTTAATGCAAAAATGACTATTAGATTTTTAATAGTTTTCTGTGACTTCACTCATTTTTCTTAGGGTACTCCAATCCCTATAGTTTTTTTTAACGCTTCCATCATAGGAACACTTGCATTTATATTTATAACTAAATTAAAAGTGCATATATATTTATATTATATATCCTACATGATTAATTCCCATGTGATAGGACTCTGAAGTTGAATGTTCTGACTTAGTACAAAGAGGGGCAAAGTTTAGAAAATGGTATCTGGAAAAAATAAATTGAAGCAAAAAGTCAAATGAAATCTCAGGCAGTCAGTGGGTTTTAAAATTTTATAATCTCTTGGAATTAAATGTGTGTATGTGTGAATAACTAAATACATAGAAGCAAGGAAAGGAGTTGAGGACTCAGCTTTCAACTTGATGTCTTTATGCTGTTACTGTATATAGTCATAGTATGTATAGTTCAGAAAATCAGGAATTTCTATATTGCTTAAGCTAATTACAGATATACATTTAGTTGACCTATGAGCATAAGTAATTATAATAATATAGTATAATATTAAGAGTATTATAATCAACCATAATAGTAATGATAATAACCATGAGCATTACATAGTGTTTTAAGGTTTGCAAAGTACTTTACAAATGGTAGCTCATTCAATCTTCAGTTACCTTTTTAGGTGGATGTTATGATTATGCTCATTTTTTAGATGACAGAATTGAGGCGGATGGTGTAAATGACTTCCCCAAGGTGGAAAAGCTAGCGAGTGTCTAAATCTGTATTATATGAGCTTGAGTGATTCTGACCCCAAGACCAGCACTCTGTGGAGCAACTTACCTGCCCCATTAGAGAATCACTTTATAGAATTATGGAATCCCAGAGATGGAAGGATTCTCAGCAAGTTCCTTAATGAACAAATAGATGCATAGAAATTTTAGAGTTAGAAAGAATCTGGAAAACAATCCTCCCTTTACCATACTTGCCAAATGGCCATCCAAGGTCTGCTGGCGACCTCCACTGAGTGATTGCGATTCTTCATTAAATATAAATTCACTAAAGCAACAGAACCACAAAGAGGCAAAAAACTATTATTCTAGGTTAAATAAGATAATTATTTGAACAGGAAGTTGTATCTACTTTATGGATTGGGTCTACTCGCAATGGGTACAAAGATAGGGGAGTTCTGCTCTCAGTAAGGCATCAGAGGTCAAGGGAAATAATTTAGAAAACAGAAGGAAACCACTGCTCTCTTCAGGACTGATGTAACCAATGAACCAGATCAGCTTTTTGGAGAGTCACAATAAAGTATGTTGCAGAGTGGGAATGTATAATCTTGAAGTGGTATGGCTTTCTTTGATGGTCTGGTTTGGTTTTTTTCTTTCCTATCTCCCTCATTGTTATTAGTATTATATTTGGGGATTCTTGTAGTTCAAGAAAAGATAACCAGTGGCCCATGATGATGGTAAACCCAACTATCTCCTACCTGCAATTTCACCACTTCCTTGCCTCAGAGACCTGAGGGTTTCCTCATGTGATCCACAGTTAAAGTCCAAAGAGAAACCACTCACTCCATGCATCCCGCCATGTTCGCGGTCATGCCTGGTTCCATTTAGGTGCTCTATTTGGAGGTTGTATGAAAGGGGTAGGAAAGTGCAGTGTGGAAGGCAGTAAGTAACCTTTGGAATTCACCATCATTGAGCCAAGCCTGCCTAACAACATCTTTAATACTCTACACCAACTGGGTAGGAAGGAGATTATATCTCTAGGGAACAGCCACTATTATAATGTTCTTTGCTAACTAATAGTGGTCCTAAGTAATAATATATTAGGGAAGCAATACCTTGATAACGAGTTCAGGTAACTACAGACCTTTAAGATTTTACTAAAGTCTTATCCTAATTACCCTGTGAGTGGAGTGTTGGGTACTTAACCCCATTTTACAAAGGAGGTAACTGAGGCTCAGAAAAGTGAAATCATCTGCCTAAGGGTTCTGAAATCATCTGCCTAAGGGTCACACTGCTTAAACAGAATGAACAGTGTTATCATTTGAATCCAGGTAGTTTCTATTCCTGAGTACAATACTGAATAACTCATTGGTCTCCATCTTGAAATATAATACTTAGGGTAGCCAATGGCTAATATATGGCCACCGAGAAGACATTTCATACATTAATTAGCATTCCATTTATTCTTCTAATTTTTTTTTTGGTTGTTAAAAATAAGATACTTTCAGGGTAGCTGGGTAGCTCAGTGGATTGAGAGTCAGGCCAACAGGTGGGAGGTCCTACCTAGATTCAAATCTGGCCTACCTGTGTGACCCTGGGCAAGTCATTTAACCCCTGTTGCCTCGCCCTTACTTCTCTTTTGCCTTGGAACCAATATACAGTATTGATTCTAAGATAGAAAGTAAGGTTTAAATACAATAAAAAGATACTTTGTCTTCAGTCAGGTCATTATTGCCTACAAATAATAAAAATTCCTTTAGATCTCATTAAGTATTATAACATGATACTCTAGGAAATTGTGTTCCTTCAGCATTTTCATATATTAATTTTCACAAGGAACATATTTATTATGAAATTATTAGAAAAGTAGAGGTAGATATCTGTAAGCTTCCCTGTCATTGTCCTCTTGTCCTCTTAAAACACATATGTTTTATACAATTTTAATGTACCTAGAACTAGAAATATGGAAACGTGAGGTATCAGCCCCAAATAACAAGAATGCCTGTCTTCTTTGATGTCCATTCATACTGTTAATACTTGTTTTCCTGTCTTAGTTAGAAACAAGGACTTGGCTGAAATAAATCTCTGGACAAATTCCAAAATCACAAAATCACTGAATTTTAAAACTGATTTTATAGATGAGGAAATTGAGAGTAAAAGAAATTTCCATGGTCAGCTAATGGTTGAGTTATAACTAGGATGCATGTTTCCCAACTCCCAGGCTAGTGGTCTTCCCACTATATCACATGGCCTTCCCTACTACACCGAGTCTCAAATAGTTAAAGCCAACAAAACAATTTTCCTTTGTCAGATTAGAAATATCATGTGCATTTTCTAATTATGCTCTCCTACCTTGGACAACAGCCATTATTACACCTTTAGTCATAAAATAGACATTGTAACCTAGTAAGGGGACGTGATTCTGTTGTGAGACTGAAAGGACCATCATCACAAGTCTGCACAACAGTAAGAAAACTTTTTTTACCATTTTTAATTTTATTTACCCCTTTTAACTCTTTTAAAAATTGGTCATTTGATCTTGGGCAACTCACTTCATGTCTCTGTCTCAGTTTCCCTACCTGTAAAACAAGGGGTTTGGATGAGATAAATGATTTCTACAGAAAATGAGGAAGACAAGGACTAATCAAAATTAAAGAAGACCAATAGATGTTTGGAGATGGAAGAGATCTTTGGCACTCTCCATCTATAATTCTGTGATACATAGGAGAAACCACACACACACACACTTATATACACACATGAACCCACCCTGAGATGTTTTAAAGTTTTTAAAGAACTTAACATCTTTACCCTCTCAGGAGTCTCAGAAGCCCTGTGAGAGAAGTACTCTCCCTCTTATTTTAGAGATAATGAAAGTGGGGGCCAAACAGGTTACTTGATTTGCCAAGGACAAACAGCTAATATATCTCACTTGGATGAGATTCAAACCCAGGTCTCCCAACTTCATGATACTAACTAATAAGGAAGAGAAGAGAAGAGAAGAGAAGAGAAGAGAAGAGAAGAGAAGAGAAGAGAAGAGAAGAGAAGAGAAGAGAAGAGAAGAGAAGAGAAGAGAAGAGAAGAGAAGAGAAGAGAAGAGAAGAGAAGAGAAGAAGAAAAGAGAAGAGAAGAGAAGAGAAGAGAAGAGAAGAAGAGTCCCCATGTTTAGAATGCCAGAGAGCACAGACTCCTAGATTTGTCAATCCTGCCCC
Source organism: Monodelphis domestica (assembly GCF_027887165.1). Taxonomy (NCBI): domain Eukaryota; kingdom Metazoa; phylum Chordata; class Mammalia; order Didelphimorphia; family Didelphidae; genus Monodelphis; species Monodelphis domestica. Next base: position 99,619,045 of record NC_077232.1, read on the forward strand.
TGCTGGCTTTTGGTGTAATCTAGAACAAAGAAATGCTGTGGTATTTCACCCATTTCTTAACATTTCCACCCAGAAGGGTGTGGTTAATTAGCTCTTAACAATTCATGCTTGCAAAACACTTGGCCTGTACCCAGATAAAAAAATGATAAGGAGGCCAAAGGATTATTCTTGGGAAACATATTTCTTTAGAAACCTCCATGTAGCCACTGTAACCTACCAACTCTGCAAAAAGCCAGCTTTTTCCTCTATGAAAAAAAAAAAGTAACCTTATTTTGAATGTTGGTAATACACACCAAAAACATCTGAAACTAATAAAGCTTCTTTTAAAAAGTGCACTGCTTAGAACATAAAAGACATCTAAACAGATTGATTTACTCCAGGGACCCTAGAGCTTGAATGCCAAGTTTTAGCCCAGGGCAACGTTTTACTGCTGAGTTTTAAACCCCTTAAAAAAAAAAAATCTGAATTTCTAATAGCCAAGCTGACAGATTTTAAACTGTACTGGCGCTAATAGGCTCTAACTCCAGACAGGTGAGTTTGGAGTGGGCTTAGAGCTAACGGAAGCCGTCTGGGAAGAAGCACAGGGGGGCTGAAGGGCCCTGGCTGGGTCCCTTATCATTTGAAGGGCTTCCAATCCCAGGGAGATGTCCTGGAATAGCTCCCACAGCCACTGGGCCCCAAACCCCTTTGGTCCTGCCTTGGTGGAGGGACAGGCTCCTTCCCTGACTCACTCCACCCTCAGAAGAGTTCAGGTGGTTCCCAGAGGACCAGATTTGTATGGAGTTATTTATTTATTTAATTTGAGAGAAGCCTCGAGTCTATTTGCTGAGTGTTGTGAAGGGAACACTCAGGAGATGCGATTAGCAGTCACTTGTTTCTGTAAACAGTGAATGTAACATATGCCTCTCAAGTAATGTGTATCCAAACATACAATTTACAAATAATTAACATCATGTTAATTAGTCACATTAATTTATGCCACTTTGTGGAATTATTTCCTCGGAGTCTTTAGGAAAGCTGCCAGAAGCTTGAGCCAAACAGGGTAAAAATGTGCTTGAAGTAAGGGGTGGTGAGGAGCTCTGACACACAGCTTGAACAAGAGGCAACCAGGACCCATTCAAGGCTGATTGCAGATCCCCAAGTCCTGGGGAACTTCCTGCTGAAGGCTGTCCTAACAGCAATGGAGACCGAAATCCCAGGTCTGGACCTTTCCTGCCCCTCTGCTCAGCTCTGCTCTTCTGCCTGTCTGTCTGTCTGTCTGGCTGACTTTCCTATTGCAGCTGTTGGAAAAAGTCTGCCAAGAAGGTAGATTGTGAATTCGGCTCAATTTTTAGGAAGATTGTGGGTTTTTTCCCCCTTTAAATATGTGTGAGGGTCATCATCTTCTCTGTAACTAATACTTGTAAAAAGTTGCCTAAAACTCTAAGAAGTAAAGTGACTTCTCTAAGGTCATATAGCTAATAGGTGTCAGAAGTATAATTTTCTATCCTTGTCTTCTTGGTTTCAAAGGCAGCTTCCTACTGCTTGAGTGTTTATGTAAATCTCTCATCACATATAGGCATAGTAGAAATGTGTTTACAATTATATATATGAAAGAGAGAGAGAGGGAGAGAGACAGAGAGAGAAAAAGAGACAGAGACAGAGAGAGACAGAGAAAAAGAGAGAGACAGAGAAAAAGAGAGAGAGAGAGAGAAGAAAAGAGTCTGTTTCTTGAACACAAACAGATGAAGATAAAGCTTCAAGATGGAGTCATGTCAAAAGTAAGTTTCCCAATCTCCAGATCTCCAAATAAAGGGGAAACCATGTGGAGCCTTCATATGTCTAAGAAATACTGTCACAGTCTAAGGGATCCAACCTCACTGTTCTTCAAAGTAGCTAAACAGAGAAGAAAGAGGGTAGCCAAACACAGTCAAACACTTCTGAAAACACACACACACAGTCATACACTTACACAACAGGATATGTTTCTCAAGAACAGGAGAAGGCTGAGGAATTGCCCTCTGTGAATGGGTTTAAATATGGTGGGAGTGAGAAATAAGAAAACAAAAAATGAGGCAGTGTTGGGCTATTGCCCAAAATTAGGGGCCCAAAGAGTGGGTTCTAAGAAGTTATTTTCCTGCCTTGATCCTGGGTTTTTTTCTTAGGTCAAATGAGGAGGTTGGACAGGATGATCTCTAAGGAAGCTTCCACCTAACATTCAGTGATACCAATATTTATTTTTTAAGCAGTATAAAAGTGAGTCTAATCAGGGGGAAATCTAGGAGTTTTTTTTTTTAATTGGAGGGTTCTACTGTGATACGAAAATGGAACTGGGAATCTGGTGCTCTTTTTTCGATAACTTTTCCATTTTAATTCTGATTCTTTCAAAAGCCACTGGAAGCTGATTGATAGGATGTAGAGCTATACCATTAATCTGTGTTAGACAGAAACATTTCACAAGGGTAGAAGATATTAAGTCATTCCTTCTGGAAATTATTTATTTATTTAACCCTGAACATACTATTTTCAAATTGGATTTTCTGGGTCCATGTGGCAGTGCCTCGTTTATTTGCAACAAATGTGGTGACTAATAAGAGGGAACATATTAGTCTAAGAAAGGGCACTGTCCTAAGGTTGGAAAATGTGGCTTCTAGTCTGCGCTCTGAGACTTTGGATAAGTCACCTCACTTCTCTGGGCTTCAAATTCCTCAAAGTAGGGACAGTAGGAGTGGAGAAGATGATCCCTAGGGCCCTTCCCAACAATAGTGTATGATTTCAAAAATGGAAGAGCAAGTCACTCAAAAAACCTAAAAATGTCTTTCCTTGTAGATTCAATCAGTCAAGCAATGAGCATTTGTTAAGTGCCTACTTGGTGCCAGACAGGTTATGTAGGTATAGCCACCAAAAAAAAAAAAAAAAAAAAGAAAAAAGAAAAAAAAGAAAGGAAGGAAGGAAGGAAGAAAAAGAAAAAAGAAAAGAAAGAAAAAAAGAAAAAATAGATAAAATGAATCTCTACATTCAGAATCCCACTTCAAATCTAAAATCTTCAAATCTAGAGGTGATGCATTGTGATTACCTAAGTGTTCTGCACTTTTTAGATATAAGAACTGTTTAGGATGTTACAAGAATTAAGGCAGACCATCAAAGTGCAAAATATTTGAGGACTCCTGACTTTGTCTTACAAAGGAGCAGCAAGGTGTCAAGGACTGGGAGTCAAGAGTCCCTCATCTATATCTCACTTTCAACAGTTTTCAGATATGTCACCTTAGGCAAGTCACATAAGGTCTCTAATCCTCAGCTCATCTCTAAATCAGAGATAAATGTATTTCCATTGCCTACCTCACAGCACTACTAGAAAGAACAAAGTACTTGCAAACCTTAGTTGGAACATAAAAGACACATCAAAGGCAGAATGGCCATTGATAAGCACAAATTTATGGCTGCCAGGAAAACAGCAGTCATGTAGAAGATGTATCAATAACAGAGTAGGGGGGAATGGGAAGGAATTTTAAAAAATGAATGGCAGCTAAAATGAGTCAATTTCACAAGCAAAAAACAGAGATATGAGCTATACAAACTCCACAAGGTAAACACTGATATATTCAAGCAACTCAAATAATCAATAGATTTTCCTGAGTACTCCAATATGTCTAAGATATGCTAGATGCAGTAAGAGCTTCAGAAAACAAAATAATACAAATGACCATAAAATACTAGAGTTTCAGAGTTGGAAGGCATTTAAGAGGCTATCACATAGCACCCCACCTGAGCAGGGACCTTCTATACAAAAATGCAAAAAAACCCAAAAAACAAACAAACAAACCCACAAAACCTTTGTCTGTAGAACTATAGTGATTAATCCATTCATTCTTGAGAAAGTCTTGCTTTTAGATATTTTGATCATGGGGAAGTTTTCTAAATTTTAAAATATTCAGATGAAACAGTGATCTCAATAGTTTTGTTGTGCCACCTTGTGCTTCCAAAGTTAACATACATCTATGCCTGCCCATCCGGTGCAATTATTATTGTGTAGCTAAAGGAAGCAAGCAGCATGGTCTGTACACCAATCAATGAGTCACTCTCACTATGTAGGCAACCTATGTATATGTATGTGTATAGGTATTAGGTTTACATATATAATAAGTCTTCTGTAAGAAGCCCTTATCTCATTTAATATCAGAATCACATTTAGAAAACATTCCCATTAATTATCTCATCTTGTTCCCCTAAAAAAAGGGTCCAGATGAATAATGTTGTATTTTACATTTATTTAGGTTCCTTTTAATTTCTTCAATCTCGATTCATTTTGATCTATTTTCATTTTTATCCAATAATGTTTCAGAATCCCAAATATGTAACCACATGAAAGCTGTTCACTAAGTCCAGCACACCATTGAGAATATACAAGCAGACAAAATGATCTTAGGGTTTAAGGACATGTGCTGAAAATTCAAAGCAATTGAGAAGAAAGTTGTACCTGTTTCCCAGTCCCAAATGCATACAATGGGAGAAGTCTTTCTCATTATGGGGAAACTGCCAAATGCAATTGAATATAAAATAATTTTTAATTAAAAAAGGACGTTTTAAGCATACTGCTGTATGAAACCAACTCTTGGAAAATGGCACCAATGTACTGAAAAAAATTAAAAGTCTGGAAGAAAAGAAAATGGAATATGCTTCCTGTACCATAGGAGAAAGGTGGAAAACGTCCAATATAGAATAATATACATTGACAATTGGGCTTCTGTGTGGGATATGTTTGCCTTTGCTTAATAATATTTTCTTTGGCATGAGGGAGGGTGCAATCTGGAAGGAATAGGTGGCAAATGGCCACATTGTAGAGACAAAAGGCATCAACAATACCATTGGAAGAAAGAAAAAAATGGAAAAAGAGAGAATGAAAAAAAAGAAACTTTTACTA